>NW_007578762.1:116732-208291 GCF_000690725.1 Stegastes partitus
TTTTTTTTTTTTTTTTTTGCACAAACCGTAAAAACGAGCGCTGTCCGAGGTTAAGGTGGTTAGTTAATGGTTTCTAAATTGGGATTCTGTCGGTTTTTTGGATGGTGGATTTAATGCACTGGCGTATCCCGGTGGTTGCCTAGTAACGCGCTGGCAGTGGGCGCCGTAGAGATCTCTATGGTGGGCGCTCCATTAAAACCGTTGGCGCTCCTGACCTTGGCGTCGTGAATGCGCAAAGCACACAGACTGTGCGAAGCAGGAGATAAGAGTGGAGATCTGTGTGTTTGATACCGAAACCGGGGGGAGAAATATTCCACACACAACCCCACGGCGTACACTTGACGGGCATGGTATGGAGGAAATCTCGAGATGGAGTGCGTCTCAGCTTCTGTAAAAGCAGGTGAGTTAACCTAATGATTGTGTTTTTTTTTTGTTGTTGGGGGTCTTTTTTTTTTCCTCTCCGTGGGACGAATCTTTGTTCAGATTGATCACTGACATCTGGGCTGATTGTCTCATTCAAAGCGATTGCTCAGCGATATAGCAACGGTGGAGCGTTTCTTTGCTCGACATTTTTTTTTTCTCCCCGTTTTTTTTTTTTTTTTTATCCAATATTCCTCCGTCCTAGACCTAGATTAAACAAGCTTTCCCAGTCACAACGTGAGGCAGCGCACACACTACAGCAGTTTGTCGATGCTACGTGGGCTGTGGCTTGGTTTTCTCTGTGGGTCTGGATCCTTGCATTAATTTATGAGGCGCTGATCATTATGTTGAGTGCTACCTTCATGTTCTCTGGAAGGTGTTTTTTTTCCCCCTCTCTCCTCTCTCCTCTCTCCTCTCTCTCTCTCTCTCTCTCCACATCAATCCCTGCTCCTCTTTATTGCACTGCTAAATTAGAGGGGGGGATTTGGGAAATCCACAGAAACGGGTTTGATCCACACCAGTCAAATTACAAGGGCATTGGGAACCCAGTACTGTTATCTGACATACTAGGTTCCTTTCTCAAATGCTTTCATGTCAAGGGCCCCCAGGCAACCAGAACCCAATCGATAAGATGTTGTCCCAGTGATTTTTATTAGTGCTGAATTGGTGTTGAATTGTGTGCCTGTCAATGATGGAGGTGTACAGATAGCAATGGCAGGAGTGAAACATGATTATAGCAATCTTCCTAATAGGTCTGTAACTGGGATCGAGTCAGGCAAATGGGAATTAAAGTATTCCGGCGTCAGGAAACTCAGCAGAGCCAGGATACTTTCATGCACAAACATCTGGCTGCTGCAGAATCCTCTATTAGAGTAAAATGTTGTGGTTGTAAAACATTTTGATTTTTGGACACATCACTTAGTTACTGAGTTCTGGGCATGTTGCCAGGCTAAATTGCCCAATAACTTGCAGTGTATCAAACTTGACTGAGTGATGGCTCACTTTTATTACATGGCCCATTTGGTGTATGCTATAAAGCTTTTATCCACATCTGTCCCATCTCAGACCAGAAGAAGTTAGGGGGGAAGAAAGCAGCATCCAGCTGCTTTGATTGCCTGCAGTGACGTCAGTAAAATAGCAACCAAAAAAAAAAAGTATTTTATATGAGATAGAGACTTAAAAGAAACTACCTCAGCTTTGTTCCACCAATTAAATTAGAAGTTAGATTTTTACGTCAGATGTCAAAAACATGCAAATCTGTTGATACTAACGCCGCGCATGTGTAATTTAAAAGGAAATGCCACTCATTTTAAGAATTCATGCCATCCCTTTGATCTGCAGCAGCCCCAGCACTGTCTTCTGTTTTTACTGCCAGGACTGCCTCTTAAACTAGAGACAACTAACCAGATCTGACTGGTGATCCCTGCTGCACAGCCTGTTACCGCTAATTTAATAATTAATAATGCCTTCACAGCAGGTTTTGTGAACAGAGAAGGTCTTGCACCTCCAAATGGATCCCAATGATTAATTATCCGTGTCACTTTCACACCAGAAGATGAGCCCCAATCTGCAGAAAAAATCAGGTTCTCTGTCTTTTCCATTTTAATGTCTTGGGAGCTGTACATCATTGTCATATAACAGATAGCTGATAGAACAAGTCTTGTCCTTTTTTGGCTATGGGGAACATTCATAACTGTTAATTAATACAGACAAAGCTGGCCTGGGGCAGAGATGTACAATATTTCTCAAATGAACCTCTGTGATAGTGTGAGACTGAAATTTATCTGATTATGTCCCATCGCTTGGAAGCGGGCAAACTGTAGTGATGTTCGTATGAGGTAGCAACCCGGCACCTGCGGAGGAGACAATGAGCCGCCTTTATTTGTGTTGACATCCCTGCTAGTGTAAACAAAATGTTGCAGAGAAAGCGAGTGCGCCACGTCTATGGTTAATTAGTTTCTGATATTAGTGGGAAGAAACTGTCCCCCGTCTTAATAGATGAAACTATTTAGCCACAGTCTTTGACAATGCTCGGGGCAGTGCTCATCAATAAATCTGATTAGGTTAACAAGGCTGGTTTTGATTTGTTCACTGAGAGCCAGTGAGAACCTGATGTTTAGAATATTATGCTTACTGCTCCCCTTGACTATAAAGACTAAGACGGGGTGCGTATTGGATTACAAAGTAGTTAAATGGAAGAGAAACGACACAGTTTGCTTTCTTTAAGTCTCCCTGGATGAGCTTACATGCAGTACCTTACTTGACATGCAGTATGCACATGTGATGGGGTGGCAGCGTATTCTCCTGCTTGCTGAAGCATCCACACTGATAAACCAGTAACCAGTCATCACTTGTTGTTGCACAGACGCTCTGGTGGCTGCGTTTAGCTTAGGAAACAGATTATGTGCATGCATGGCAACATTTAGTATGTTCGCATCAAGCGGTGCAGATACTGGACAGACCCAAAATGAACGAATTTCTCGCTTGAATCAACAGGATTCAATCTGTGTCGGTTTTGCTTATAAGCAGTCATGTCGTCTTTCTAGCATCGCTGCAACTAATAATTATTTTCATTGATCCGTCGATTATTCTGGCGATTGCTCAATTAGTTGTGTTATCTATAAAATGGTGTAAAATGTTGATCAGTGTTTTCCAGAGCGGTGGATGATGTCCTCCAATGTCTTGTTCTGTCCACAACCCAAAGATATTCAGTTCACAGTCAAAACAGAGGAGAATCCAGAAAATATTCACATTCATAAAGCTCAAAGCAGAGGATTTAGATTTTGTTTTCTCATAAATTCTCACAAAATTACTCAAACCAACCAAATAGTTGGCGATTAATTTAACAGTTGGAAGTAATGGCTCGTTTGATTAATTGTTACGGCTCTGCTTTCTAAATACTATAAAAAATGTAGAAAGTGTTTAGGAATTAGAAAATAATTGAGGAGATTTTCTAGCTGGAGAAAAAAGCTCAGTGGAAAGAAGGCAAATCTTCAAAAAGAGAAGTCAAAGGATCGGTTTCCTCTGATATGTAACTCAAACTGTTGATTCCTACCTGTAAGCCTTCCTCAGGTCTTCCAGTTAGGCTCCAATTACTCTGCTGTATCAGTATGTTTGGTGCTCGTGTGATCCCATCAGACATGTTAGTTCTGGAAGCGTTCAGCATTTCCATTATGCATCTTCATGCTGACAGTGTTACTTAGATGTACTGAAAGACACAAACGCTCTCTATTCATGATCTGTAGTTTTTTTGAAATGTATTAAACTGAAACATCACAATCACGTCAGAGGTTTTTTGTATCCCCAGTGAGCATGTCTTTTTAATCGGGCTTCAATACAAATGAAATATTTGTCTTTCTTTGCTGTTCACTTTGTTGCTTTCACATAGGGGGAAAAAAACATTGCTTAACACCTTTTATCATGAGATGCTTTTGCAGTGTCACTCCAGCGTCACAGCAGATGTGTTTTTCAGATTCCTCCCATCGCCTCCTCCACTAATACATAAAGATCAGGATTCAGTGATTCATGTGTGCACGGGAATTAGTTTGTTCTTTTAAGGCAATTTTGTTGCAACAGCGAGCTAATATGTACTCTAGTATGTGTTTAGAGTGGAGAGTGAAAGAAAGTGACACTTTAAACACAAATTAGTCAATTATACTGCCGTTTTGACTTTTTTTTTTACTGTTTTCTGATCTAATTTTTCTCCTCATCTTGTTTCCAGATCTGTATGCACTGCAATGAAAACTGGAAGTGGGGGCGGTCCATACCTGACTGAGGTGTATTTGGATTTGATAACAGTCGGATCTAAAGGCGCAGTGAGTGATGTCTGTTTGACAGGGTCATTGCAAAGGGACTGAACAGACACTACAGTGTGCATTTGTGTTGTGCAAGGGCACTGTCTTGCCCAGACCATGTGGCTGGCTACATTTAGAGACCATCTGTTGCCTGCACACCTGCTACATCAGCAAGGGACTGCAACCATCACCCACTGTGCTCTTCTTTGGTGGATATTATGTTCCTGCTGGTCATTAACAAAGGCAACCAGCCAGAAATTCTACCCAACTGTGACCACCCAGTTTGGGAAGCTGCGAGGCCTCAGGGTCCCCGTGCCCAGCGAGGTCCTCAGGCCCGTTGATCAGTATCTCGGGGTCCCCTATGCTGCCCCGCCTGTGGGCGAGAAGCGTTTCATGCCCCCCGAACAGCCCTCCTCCTGGTCAGGTGTCAAGAACGCTACCCACTTCATGCCTGTGTGCCCTCAGAACATCCACAACACCGTGCCAGAGATCATGATGCCCATATGGTTCACCTATAACCTGGACACAGTAGCCACATACATTCAGGATCAGAGCGAGGACTGTTTGTATCTAAACATCTACGCTCCAACAGAGGATGGTGAGTTGGTGCGGGTAAAATGGACAGCAATGACGCTCCATGTTCATTGATCACCGTTTTCGTGTGACCCTGACGTTGTCCTGTGATCATCATAAATCATGCGTGTGACCGCCGCTCATGTCATTGCTGCCACCAGAGGCTGATTTACCATCCAAAGCGATGTCATCATTATCGTTTGAAACGTTGCCATCGCCGCTGATGAGGAGGAAATTATTTGGTAGCTATGACAACGGAAGATGTTGCCCCGATGCCCCTAAGTTGATCTTTTGTTCAGATATGCAGGGATAAGTAAACATAAATGTACTGAGGAATGGGCTTGTTTCCGCGCTAACAGACATCCAGTGAAATACTGCTGAGCTGAGGTGTTATTTAAGTATTGGTTCACCTAAACTAAGCAATAATTCTCAGCTCTTAAAATGATGAGCCCAGCATATTTTGCTGTAACCGCTGAGCATCAAAGGTAAGCGGGAAGATTACTTAGAGCTAGTGAGGCTAGCAGTGCCATTTTTTTTCTCCATGTTTGGCTAAGAATTTCTTTATATTCCTGAATCGCTGCTCTGTTCACACAGTTTGTCTGCTGGGGGCCAATTAGCGAGGTACAGGAGTCAACTGTCTATCGCATGCTGAATCCTTCTCATTTTTGTGACTAATAGAACTGTGAAATGAACCAGCAAGGGAACATTTTGTCTGTCTGCTGCGAGTCTCCAGATTAGCAGAACAATGTAATGCCACGGTAATGCTGCATGTTCTCTAAATCTAGTGTTGACAAACAGATTTCTCTCATTGAGGTTACTTCAATGCACCAATTAAACACAGTTTCCGAGGGTGTATCGCCTCCCTCGCATGCATTCGGCATAACACAAAACACCCAGCATTCTAAAGTTGAACCGTGTTCAGCTTGTGTATGGAGCACGCCACTCTTTGACTGGCTTTTCTATGGTAGCATAGCAACAACTGATAAACAGCCAGCTTGAGAGGTAGCTGTCCAAAATGGTGCAGCCCACATTTTATAAAGCCCCGTCGTCTGAGCTGCCTATAGGCCTCCTCACCTGGCACGCAAACAGGTTAATGAAATTTCACATCTCCATATTTGTTTCAGAGGAAATAACATAACCCCTTTTGTTCTGTGCATTTTTATTTCTTCAGACTTTGCCATTGTTTATTTAAAATACACCTCAGGCGTTCTGTGACTTTATTATTTGTTTCACTGATGTGAAACCTGTTCTCATTTTTTACTTATCTCCGGTGAGATTTTTTTTTTTTTTTTTTTTTTTGCCACATCCAATTAAAGAGTGTGTTTCTGAAATTTATACTATATATTCGTGGCTTGATGTCCCACCGAAGTCATAGTGTATTAATCATGCATTAATAAACCATACGCCACATAGTTCCACTAAGTGCCCTGCAGTGGTTTACCTAGAAATTGACATGACAGCTGCAGACAAAGATGAAATCTACCAAGAGACAAGTATTACTCCAGTTACAGTTAATAAAGCATTCAAAGGTAGCAGTGTGTGTACGTGCATGAGTGTGGACATAGACACAAAGAGTCGATCCTTAGAAATATCCAACAAGGAGCCACAATCTGTTTACCTAATCAAAGCGTAATTATATACACTTATTATCTTGTACCTGTCATAATGTAATTATGTCCTGCATCTCTAAAGATTCCACATAATGTCATCTACCTTTTGTAAGAAAGAAATTGATTCTGCCAGTGTGATTAGACAGTTTATTAAATAAGAGGCACAGTCAACCATGATATTTTGAAATCTGTACTTCTTTTTTTTTTTTTTTTTCTTATGTGAATCCCAGGGAGCCAACACAAGAAAAAGGGGGCGGCTTTCTCACATGCTGAGACTCATATATCTGAAGGTATTTTTTTAAGAGCTCAAAGTCTTGATGCATGGATTCTTTTAGTTTTTTTAATGTTTTTTTTTTTTTCTTTTCTTTAGTTTTTTTGACTTTCCTAAGGAACTGCGGGGGTTCTTTTATTTGGATTGGAAAAAGAAACATGCTGTTATCTGATTTTGTGATTACATAAGTTTGCTGTTACTGCATCCCATGTCTTGAATTGAGCACTGTTGCGATCCTTTCACTAAGGGCTACGTCCCTATTGCCATGTGCATTGATCCGGAGATTGCATTATCTACTTATCTGTCTTACAGTCCCTTCGAAGGACAGTCATTAGTTAATATAATAAATTGGCCCCAAAACATAAAATATTGATTTTCTATTTCTATGAAAAAAAACAGTTTCTATTTTAGCTCATACTAGTAGATAGCGAGCGCTCAGTGTTGTGCAGGTCAAACCTACGCTTAAACATATTTTTAATGCTATACATGCATATTTTACACTGAACTTTAAAGTTTGGTCATGACAGGATTTTTTTTCCTCAACTGAGAATAAAGTCAAATCAATACATGTTTTCCTCTCTCTTTCCACCGCAGAGTAATTTAGATACGGTGCAGAGCACAAGTATGCTTGCTCGCTATCAGAACTGTTGTTAATTATTTTATTATTCATGCACCTTTGTCGGAGTGTATTTACCATGCATTTTCTGATTGTCATTACAGCTTCCAAACCACAGGCCTTACCACCCCTTGCTTGCTTCTAAGCACATTTTCTCAGCTGTATTTTGCCATACCTCATACTGAACAGTTGGGATATAAAGTTTTAGTAACAGTGCTCCATTAATTCTCCATTTCATTACTGCTGCCCCTGCAGTTGTTTGCTCAGCATGTGTGTGTGTGTGTGTACGTGTGCGTGCGTGCGTGTGTGTTGATGTTGCAGATATAAGGGACTCTGAAGCTCGACCTGTGATGGTCTACATCCATGGAGGCTCCTATATGGAGGGCACTGGGAACATGATGGACGGCAGCGTTCTGGCCAGTTATGGGAATGTTGTCGTCGTCACGCTCAACTACAGAATTGGAATACTAGGTGATGACAACGTCTCTGTGCGGTAACTTTTAATGGCGTCTCAACTGGGGGATTTAGCCCTGTTTAATCTAAGGGAATAAACTGTCACAGTGGTCATTATCTTCCACTTGTGCTGCAGTTATTAGCCTATTAAAAGAAGTAAAGACATGAAAGAAGAATGCAGAGGGGGAAAAAAACCCTATAGGAAAATATGGTAGCATTGCACAGCTTGATTTGCATTTAAATGTTGTCGTCAGAGGAAAAGCGATGCAAATGCGTGTCGTGTCTTGTCCTTGTTGCACAAAATTTGCTTTATACCCATTCTGAAAACCCAATTTATCTCCCTTTAGATGGATCTATCTAATCTGTATGAGATTATCAGCCTTTGCCATTCTTGAAAGTAACACGATTTAAATACTGTACGGAGAAATACAGCATTCACATGCCTGCACAAGGTCAAGAGTTTTCTTGTTTCCTCGTGTTTAACATTCAAAACAGAACAGAGTTTAGATGGGACCAGACAAGGGAATATGTAATAGGATCAATGTAAGAGCTCCAGTGGCCTCAGTCTGTTTTTATGAAATTCATTTAATGAAATACAAGTAGAAGATTTATTTATGTTTGTTATTAAGTCACTGTTGTGAGTAGAGCATTAAAATTTGATGAGCAGAGCCCTGATCACTTCCTGAGGGGCACTGCTGCTTGGAAACTATTACAAGGAGTTGACTAAAGTAGTGAAACACAGTAGGAGAGAGTATATTTACACCTGAGGGGGAACGGTGCCAGTTCATTCAGATGGCCTGCTGGGCTACAGCTCTACATCAAAGTTGTGACACATTGTACAGCTCTACTTCAGCGCCGGCTCTGTTGTGTCTCCGTATATATCAGGTTTCCTCAGTACTGGTGACCAGGCAGCCAAAGGAAACTATGGACTCCTGGACCAGATTCAAGCTCTCCGTTGGATAAGTAAAAACATTGGTTACTTTGGAGGCGACCCGGGCCGCATCACGGTCTTTGGATCTGGAATCGGTGCGTCGTGTGTCAGTCTGCTGACGCTGTCCCATCACTCAGAGGGTAAGAATCTACAAGTCAATACTGCAAAGTTATCTCTCATTCTATAGTTTGTGTAGTGGTAGCTAAAGTTCAAGTAGCAATTACTGCAATAATATAAATGTCAGTTTGCATGAACCTGAGTTGTAAGATTTAATCTTCTCAATTAAATTTACTTTATCTTTTCAAACAGTATTTTTATTTTATTATTTTAAAATTTTGTTCTTTATTTTTAAGCGTAGCTCCAAGTGGTCTGGCAGAGAGATGAAGTGTTATGATATGGGAGTAGGGTAAAGGGGGGATTCGTTAAGTAAGTGATTGCTTTTGTTCCCCTCTACTCAATCTAATCAGACTAAAAGCTCTGCCTCTTAAAATGTGAAGCTCTTAAAGAAGCCTACTGGCATTATAAAGTTTTCAGCATGTCATCACGTTCACCTGTGAGCATCAGTTTTTACCATTGCAACTGATTTATACTTCAGTCTCTCAGCGTCTGATTTATTTACCCATTTTTTACCCACCGGCAGTTCCAAAAATGATCAAAAATTGCAGTGATTTCGGTGTGTTCATCTTCTGTCATTGCAAAACCTCGTGTGAAGACGCTGTTTACTGAGGACAAGGTTGGCATGAGGATGAAGCACGACCACAAAAAAGTCCAAATTCTTAACATATTTTCTGTAAAAACAACTTTTTTTCCCTTCTTTTCCCACATATATTGGCAGTGTGGTAATATATTAGCACATTTTAGGCCAAATTCCGCATGAACAGTAATATTATCTTTAAGTAAATTCAGGTAAAATACCAGTATATAGTGTATAAATCACCCACGGGAATCCAGCATCTGATAACCTGTGAAAAGAAAAGTAGGTAATATTAAAATGTGCCATCTGATGAACACTTCTCCAAAGCTCCTTACAAGAATCAAAGATGTGCATTTCAATATGGGTGGCCCACCGGGAATTGAACCTCTTATCTTTGCCTGGGTGCTCTCATTGATGATGGACAAAATCACAAGAAGGACAAAAACTGTGTGTTTTCATCAACGGCAGGCAGGCTGCAGCAGCTGTCCTTTGTGAGGTTTGTATTAGATGTCCTAGCTCGGCTGCAGTAAATGCACAAAGACCTCCGGCTGTCTTTGAAGTAGACTAGCTAGCTGCTGCCCTAAAAAATTGAAATAAATGACAGCAAAGGAGGGAGAAAGTGACACTGTCCCTACACTCGTTCTCCTGCGACTGTTATGCCTTAACCTCGGCAGAGTATTTTCTGAGTTGATACATATCACTTGTCATTTTTAGGTGGTAGATACAAAATCCCCAGAGACAGAGGTGACGCACTGCATATAAACAATTCAACGGAGCAGCGTGTTTACTCTATCAACATTGAAGGATCAGGGTTACTGCATATTCAGCTCTCTGCACACACCCTCCACCGCACAGTTGGCATCAGCAGTCTATGTGTAAGCTACGCAGCTTGTTAGACACACAGTATTAACGATTCCACAATTACACTACATCTGTGAATAACTGGTGTAGGGAAAACTAGACACCTCCTCGCTGAAACAATGCTGCAAATTGATCATTAGTTTGACAAGCATTCACTGTCATCTGCATAGAGAAACAAATAAGCGGATCAGCAGGGGAAAAGCACGATTTTTTGGGCATTTTTATCATTATATTAACAACAGAAGGAGCCGGCGTCCTATTACCAGGACTTTTCTTCTACCTACTGCATTACTGAGCAGCTTCTCATCAGCTGGACTGTCTGGCTTCATCACTCTGTGCTGCTTTATTTTCCCGACTAAAGGTTAACGCACATCACGTGGCCTTTTTTTGTGTTTGTTTACCTGGATTTTGTGCAGCAACAAGCTTCGTATTTAATTGTGAATAGCAATTAGAGTGAAAGTGAATCATGTGTTTGCTTTGGGCAGTTCAGAATGCTACTAATAATAGTGGTGTAGTGGGATAACCTCTGTTCTCTGGGCATTTGTCCTGTGTCTTTTTGTTCTGAATTTTGTGTCCCAAGGTCTGTTCCACAGAGCCATCATCCAAAGTGGCTCGGCGCTGTCCAGCTGGGCTGTGAACTATCAGCCGGTCAAGTACACTCGCATGCTTGCTGAGAGGGTTGGCTGCAATGTGTTGGACACAGTGGACATGGTCTCCTGCCTGCAGAAGAAAAGCGCTAAGGAGCTGGTAGAGCAAGACATCCAGGCTGCCCGATACCGCGTGGCTTTCGGCCCCGTCATTGACGGAGACGTCATCCCGGACGACCCAGAGATCCTGATGGAGCAGGGCGAGTTCCTGAACTATGATATAATGCTGGGTGTTAATCAGGGGGAGGGGCTGCGCTTCGTGGAGAACGTGATGGATCTGGAGGACGGAGTGTCTGGCAGCGACTTTGATTTTGCTGTGTCAGACTTTGTGGACAGTTTGTATGGCTACCCAGAAGGGAAGGACACCCTGAGAGAGACAATTAAATTCATGTACACAGACTGGGCTGACAAGGACAACCCGGAGACCAGGAGGAAGACCCTGGTGGCCCTCTTCACTGACCACCAATGGGTGGAGCCATCGGTGGTGACGGCTGACCTGCACGCCCGCTACGGCTCGCCCACGTACTTCTACGCCTTCTACCACCACTGCCAGAGCCTTATGAAGCCAGTGTGGTCAGACTCAGCACATGGAGATGAGGTGCCTTACGTGTTTGGCATCCCCATGGTGGGCCCGACTGATCTGTTCCCCTGCAACTTCTCCCGGAATGACATCATGCTCAGCGCTGTGGTTATGACCTACTGGACCAACTTTGCAAAGAGTGGGTGAGTAACAGCAAACACAGCGACACAATTTGGTTTCATGTATTAGATTCTCATTCAGTGTCAAATTGTAAAGGCTGGAGTGTTGGGGTATAACGTAACTGGCCATACCTACACCTTACTCCATGTTGAGATCTCCAAATTAAGTGCAGCCTGAACTCCCACTACTATGTCTTCGAGCCGTATCTTTTTCTTTCCTATTTCACTTCACAAGAACTCCCACATGAAAACCTGGGCTGCAGTTTTTATCGATTCGTATAAATTCTTTAACATCAAAACTGACACAACTTACTGTACGTTCCCCTTTCTGTAACTGATTTGACCTCAACATAAATGTAAAAATCCCATCCAGTGCTTTCAGTGTAGAATCACACCAGCTGACACAACTGAGTGTATCCCATATAAAGTGTCTGGTAGGACTCGTGTTTCAATGCCAGGTCATGTTTCGGTTACTGTAAAATCTCCTCTCACGCTCATCACAAAGTTTCATCACTGTGGGCAGATTTCCTAAAGGTGATGGATCTTTAAATTTACAGCTTAATTCTCATAAATGTTTAACGCAGCTGCTCAGCTTATGTTGAAGGGAAAATGTGAAGAGACAGTTAAGATGTACTCTATAAACCAAAGCCAAATTTATTGTTAGTTGTGATTTCAAGTAGGAGTGACACACATTGTGAGTACAGAAATACTCCGTGTACACACTGTATATCCGTGTTTGCTTGTAATACACAGTGTTTTTATTGTGGGTGTTGCACAGATTTGGGAAGCCTTCGGATGACTGCTAAGCAGAGACGAACTACTCCTTTATTTTTCACCGTGGATCTGTTTTTCCTTCTGGCAGTTTGCCTCTTATAGCAATTTTACTGCGAGACCTAAAAGAACATCTCCTGTGCATCTGTCTAGCCATAACTTTCCTTTCGGTGCCTTTGATATATATATTTTGGACGACATCAGATTTTTTTTCATCTTAATAAAGTTTTCCAGTTTTCAGAAAATGAGAGTTTATTGTCCAAGACAAGCTACGGCCTGATGTTGACCTGAAATCACACGAACACTGACTCAGCTGTGGAAAAGCTCGCTGTTGAAAGCGCAACAGAGTGAATCTCTGCAGCCCTCCTTCTGACAGCTTGTTTTGCAATTTGTCATACAGAGGCAAAGATTTGTTGGGTGTTCTTGAAGACAACAGACACCTAAGTGAGTTGTACTGTAGTGGAGGACTCCTCTGCTGCAGTGCTGGAGCCTCTCTGCATATTGAATGCGGAGCTGCAATGAATCTTTGTGCACGATGACCCCGGCAGTAGGCGAAAGCACAGCACAGGTCATTGTAGGCTGCTCTTCCAGTGTGTAGGAATGAGAGAATGCTGAGCTCTTGAGGAGAGTCGGTGATATTACATTGTGTTGACCTAGATTTTGCTCTTGCATTGGTGAAGTTCTTCTATTCTTTCTGCATTACAGTCAGTTCCATGGAAAAGCCTTCTGTTTCCATAGGAAACTAACATTGCAATTACAGTGCCCACGTTTGAGCAATGTGGCTAAAATAATTATCACAATATTAATACAGATATTTTCCTGTAATGATGCACTTTATGGTGTAGAAAATGTAAGCAAAATCTAACTAACGCTCCGTGCATTGAACTGTGTTCCACTGTGTGTAGAACAAAAAAATCAATAACAAATTTTGTTTGTTATTCTTGCTAGCTGGTTCTGAATCATTAGTTTGGACAATGAAATATCTACATCAATAAATAAAATTATATCATCACAACATGGTCCCGCTGAAAGTTGACAAGTATTGAATTGAATGCAGCTCTAATGCTCTAATCATTTAGTTTTCATCCAACACATTTGTCTTTTATGACCAAATCATTCTATGATGTCTTCATAGGGATCCTAACAAGCCCGTGCCACAGGACACCAAGTTCATCCACACCAAGGCCAACCGCTTCGAGGAGGTAGCCTGGTCTAAGTACGACCCCTATGACCAGCTCTACCTGCACATCGGCCTGAAGCCTCGCATCCGTGACCACTACCGCGCCACCAAAGTGGCCTTCTGGAAACACCTGGTGCCCCATCTCTACAACCTCCACGACATGTTCCACTACTCGTCCACCACCACCAAGGTCACCCCACTGGATCCTACCCAGTCCAACGGTAAGAGATCCGGCAGCACCGGACGGCCTCCTCTGTCCACCGCCCACAACAACGGAGAAGCGGGGAGAGAGATGGGTCCTCTGATCATGCCGAACCCCAGAGATTACTCCACAGAGCTCAGCGTGACCATCGCCGTAGGGGCGTCGCTGCTCTTCCTCAACGTCCTGGCCTTCGCTGCTCTGTACTACCGCAAGGACAAGCGCAGCCGCCAGGACACGTCCCAGCAGCCCAGTCCTCAGCGCGAGAGCAAAGGCAACAACGCGAGCCACGCCACCACAGTGGACGAAACCCTTTCATCCCAGCAAAGGAACCAGTGTGAGGCCCTTCACAATCCTCTTCATGTGTCGCCCACCTTGGACTACACGCTCAGCCAGCGCCGCTCCCCCGACGACATCCCTCTGATGACCCCCAACAACATCACCATGATCCCCAACTCCCTAATGGGCCTCTCAAACATGAGTCCGTACAGCACCTTCCCTGCTGGCTACAGCTCCGCGGGCCTGCCCAGCACCCACTCGACCACACGAGTATAGCCTGGCAGGAGAACGGCGACGAGAAACGCGACGTACCTGAAACACGGAAATGTAAAGCTGTATTTAGGATGTGTAGGTAAAATAGGGTTGAATATGTTCGTTCTGTCTTTTCCAAAGGTGTACAAGCGCCAACATCCTGCCTTTGCTCTCTCATAATAAGAAGTCTAACTGCAGAGTCATTTTATAATAATCATTTTCAAAGGCAGTCAAAAAGAAAAGTGCATTTCATTTTCCACTTTGGCTTTTTTGGAACTTTACCTAGCAAGAACTTAGTATAATGTTTATACAGTTGGATTTGTATGGGAAGCTTTTTCTTACTCTGTGATATCTATTTTGATCTCGTGGAACAAAGTGACATTACAAGTCGGGGCGGACGGAGATGAGATCTGGGAAAAGCAGAAAAGCAGTATTACTACGACTATTATCAAGCTATTTTATACATATTTCTCATGGTACATTGCTTATTATGAAAACTGTATTTTTACTGTAATTACTTTCAAATGCCTTGTACATCGCTTACATAAGGAATTAATGTGGAATCATAACAACAAATGGATTGAAATTTGACTCAAATACTGGTCACATGTGGTAAGAAAACAAACAAAAGAGAGAGAGAGAGAAAAAAAAAAGTCCAAATTATACAAAATGTTTCTATCTGGTAGTGCAAATTATAGCACCCGTGTGTGCGTGGGCTTGCGTGGGTGTGCGAGTGAGTGGAAGGGTGAAAGCTGCAGTGCAAAAATGTAAATTAGGCATCGTTTGAAATTAACCATTCAGTTTTGCATATGTAGTGTTGTGTAATCTATTGTAGTCTATTTGAGTATCCTTGCTATATTTTTGTTTTCTGTGCTTAGAATTTTTTGCTCAGTACACTGTAGGAATATAACTTCTGCTTCACTATAAAAAGAGACTTCGCATAAGATGTGTTTTTTCCTACTCTAACCGACTCATGGTTCTTTTGGCTTGGCTTGTTTGTACAGAATAAACTTAGACCAACATTTTATTTGTCGTTTGTTTATGAGATACTGTAAGGTCTTCAGAAAGATGACTGTAATTACATTGTAACTGTATGTATTCCAATTCAAATATTCACATTTAAAAAGGGAGTTTTACGAACCTTACAGATTATCGCTCCTTAACCAAGTGGTTTGGACCCCGTGCATACCGAGTTATATCCAGGGGTCATCCTTTACTGAATCGACATGATGGACATCAAGCTTTGAGATCTGATTTTTTTGAACCTATCATGACATTGTTTAATCTAAATGAGACGACTATTAAAAGATTTTTGAACCTAAAGACGAGTCTTGTCAGCAATTGGGATTTTCACTTTATACCGAGATTGCACGTATAAAAAGAGATTTTATTGTGTCTTTTAGTCATAAATGTGTGAAACGTAGGCCTCCGCTGTACACTGTGTGGGTCTTAGAGTTGGAGTTACAGGTGAACGCCACTGATTTTACACCTGCCTGTTTACTGGTCTGGGGGTGTTTTGTGGCACCACGCAGAGGAAGGCTGATGGAAAGAGAAAAAGAAAAAAATCTGATAAAATGTTTGGAGCGGAAGATTACAAGTTGGGAAATGTGGGGGTGTGAAGTTAGAAAGACATGAGCTCGCCAGACTTCTGTAACCCACTCCTCATCTCTGCTTGAGGCTGGCAGCAAGATACAAGCTACATAAGCCGCTATTAGTGTAACACACCTGAATCTCGAACTGATCTGTTGGCGGTTCAGTTGCATAAGCAGGATGATATCTCCGGTTCTGTTGCATAAAGTTTGAGGATTTTTAAACTGCCCACGGTGAGTTCAAGCAGTGTTACAGGAGCCTAATGCTAAATCAGTAGAATGATGCTGGAAATACTCTGAAGGTGTCTTACGTATAAAATGGCATTAGTTCGGGTTTAGTTTGGGATTGAAGTGAGACTAGCCCTTACTGCCCCTCGTCACTCTCCTCCCTTTCATGCCTCTCTTCAGCTGTCCACTCCAGCACAAAAAAGAAAGTTATCTTTTTTAAAAAACTGAAAAATTAAATTAATAGGGAATAAAATGAAGCCTTGTTCAATGCCATACCTTCAGGCTTTTATCATTACAGCCTTACTTGCTCATACTGTGGCTAATGGTAGCTACCCTTTCAGCATATAATACGCCGTAGCTGATATCAGGCGACCTGCACTTCGCTTGAGTCTTCTCTTTTCATACCACTTTATACATCCGGCATCTCAGAGTGAACTTTTTGCTTCACTACATTTATCTGAGAGCTTTAATTATGTTCCAAATTAAGACTTTTTACACACAAAATATGAGGATCTCATTAAATGTAATGTTTTGTTATTAAGTCAACTGTCCTTAAAAGTTCAGTAGAAGACGATTGGTTGGTTAATCAGCTGGTTGATGATGAAAATGATCATTTTTGAAAATTCCTTTGTATTTTTAGAATTGTTTCAAGTCAGTTAATAGAGAAAATGAATCAACCAATCAATCCTTCATGAAAATAATCTGATTTGAGGCCCTATACAACATGGTTCATGTCCACTTCAATCAGCCACAAAATCCTGCTTTATCATCAACACATGAGTCATAATAATCTGAAATATCATATGAATAGTCATAGAAAGGAAAGTATTTTTGTGCATCAAGTACTTTTACTGTCATACTTTAAATACATTCACATGCTAATACCCAGGTAACATTTTTAGTACTTTTCCTTAAGTAAAAAAACATCTTCCACCACTTCCTCCAAACTTCCAGCAACACCACAAACACATTTCTTTCAGTCCTCATCTTTCCTTGATGTTCCTCCAACTACTGTTGCTTTGGCGCGGCGCAGTTTTTTTTCTGGTTTGTTTTTGAAAATGTTGAAACACGGTGGCTGGTTGCATATCTCGCAAACTTCAAACACACACATAAAAGACAATCAAACGCACAACCGAGCAAACACCAGGCTCAGTCCGTCCTTACTTCATCATGCAGTTAAACAAATAATTTAGGCCCTCACCGCGGGAGGTCATCGCCACTGAATTCACTTCTGACTGACGTATTTTTGTCCTCCAAGTGCATGTTTGTTTGTTTGATGGCTGTTTGTTCGTTTTGTCACAAGATAACATAACACGCATTATGATAACGGGGATAAGAGATGGTGCAAATATTTTTACAGGGCCTCCTCCTCCCCTGTATCAACACATGCATATTACCGTGTTCAGTGTGCAAATATTGGTGTGTGAGTGTGTGTGTGAGTCTATCACACAGCAAACAATTACAAAAATGACTCACAGATAGATCATGGTGCCATATCACATGCAGTCACATGCGCTGCACTGATATATAGTGCACTCACGTTGCTGTCCATGTAGCTGATCATGATATAGGTACCGTTTTGCTCGTGATTATGCAAAATATATACTGATATATGCAGCCTAATAGCATTTGCAACCTAGTTGAAAGCGTGAAGGGTGATGAATTTGTTCAAAATCAGTTCATGCATTAACCAGAGACTGTTATGCGGTCTTATTAAGCTCTACCCAATAATTTATCTTCTGAGCTGCTCACATCCTTGACCACCATCTGCATCGGCTTTTGAGGGGAATAGTTTATTCATAAATTCTCCTTTCATGTCACCCAAGCGAGCAAGCCTCGAACACTTGTCCTCCTACCTAATCCCGTCCTATGTTTGTCAACATTATTGCTTATTTACATCTCACAAGTAAAGCTGACAGCCATTCTGCAGGCTCGCATACAGCACGGAGGTTAATTACTGCCTCTCGTCTGTCTGTCTCTCGCACGGTGTTTCTCAAAGATGTCATTCCTCTGCACTTCACTTCCACTGTAACAAAGCCACTGTCATTAATCCTTTATTCATACTAATTACTTTATCTGTAATTGCTGTTGGTTTTTTTAAAGGATGAAAGGGTGCTGAATGGAAACCTAAGCAGAACAGTTTCAGAATCCAGCGAGCTATTCCTCTTCTATTTGTTTTTTGAATGCGCAATCTTATGAGGAGTGGATTGTGTTCAACAGCAGACCAGCCCCTCAAATGTTCAGATTTTTAAAGGGAGCAAAGGATGATACCTAACGAAGTGTAATCTGTCATAAAAATATGATCCATTCAAAGTGACTACAGTTAAATGCAATGTAACCACATGATTGTTCTGATAATAACCAGTTACATCCACTTGTTTTATTGTGGGATTAAAATGGCAAGTTAAAAAGAGGATGAGGACTTTCTCCCACCACAAAAAAAAAAAAAAATAGCATGGTGTTTTCTCCTGCTCCACACTGGCTCCTTTGTAGTGAACCCAGCTTTGACATCAACTGGGTCAAACATGAGGGAGGGAGGGAAGGAGGACAGCAGCTGGACCCGACCGTCAATGTCACCCTTGTTAGTCAACTTCATCAATGTCAGTCACTGGCGTTTTCGATTTATCCCACTCTTTTGTCTGTGCATGCCTCTTATTTTGGTGCGTTTTCTGAACATACTGCTTTTTGAAACCATTAGACTGCTAACTGCGTGGTGCCGACATCTGGCGTATGTGGCGTGTGCAGGCAGGGGACACATGCATGCCAACAATGAGCAGATGAAAGTTAATTAAATGCACCTTCTAAAATGAATGTGCAAAAGAAACAGAGCAAGTCTGAGATGGAAATATGTAAACATTCCTAGATGGATGGGTTACTTTTTAAATGGGCATATTAGGTAAAAGAAAAAAAAAAGTGCACCTTTGCCCTTAAATGTGAACTATCATTTATTTTAGATTGGCCAAAATGTGTAAAACATTTTAATATTTGTGGCTGATATCTTCTAGAAAGTGCAAAAAAGTGTCATTTTTAGTAAAATACAAACATCTTTTAGTTTAATCTGAGAAGACAATAAAGTATCAGTCACAACAGCTAAAGTGCAGTAAATAGAAGCAAATATGAAGAAAAAAAGTTGTTATTAGGATTTGTGGCCCACTCTCTGTCCCCACTCCTGAACCCGTGGCTCCATAAATAATGACTGGCAGCTGAAATGGGACTTTGTGACTTTAAGATGTGACTCGGGGAGATGTGGTCTATCTATTGTTGATGAGACAAAAGCGCGAGTCAGATTCATATAGGAGTGGCGGGGAATAACTTCTCATATCCTCATATCACAGTCACAAAGCCACCCAGCAAAACTCCAATAACCCCAACACTTCTTTCTGGACATGGGTGAGTGCACAGAATTTTTAATAACTCTTATCATTTCTTATTAATGTGATTTTAGGAGGGGAAAAAAAGTGCATTTCAATAACTTACTAATGTTGCCTTTAATATGTCCTTTCGATCCTTAGACATCTTGTTGCCCTCATCCACTGTGGACTGCAGATTCCTCCTGTGTTTTCATATATCAGAATTCTCATGGACTGTTGATTTACCACTGCTTCACCTTCTGCTCTTGTTCTTAATATATGATCCAATTTAACACATGATAATGATTTCAGCGGACTGAAAGGCAAACATCACATGGACTCAGCCGGGATTATTTACTTTGCAGTAAAGAAAGAAGTCCTTGTTACCTCTTCTAACCTCTTTTAAGCATAAATTAGTCTGGAATCAGAGTCGCTGAGGGAGATTGGCAGCAGCTCTCATCATGCCAAGGCCATGCCAGGTCACTCATGTGAAAGAGGTCAGATACTCCCACATGTGTCACGGGGATAAATTAGCAAATTTCCATGAGAATCGTGGACACAAACAACTTCTGCTAACCGTTTTTTTCTCACGTACAAGCAACTTGTGTGCTAACTTTTACACGTTTTTTAACAGGTTTGGAATCTCGATTAATTATCTGGCATTGAATGCATTTATGCTTTTTTGCACTGAATTCAAACGGCGGCTATGATGGCACGTATCACTCCATCACTGTAACCGCTGCTGCAGCAGGGCACAGCTGAAGTGTAGGCGTCTGCAGGCACTATCATTTTTTTTGGGACTAACAGTCTTCCTGCTGTTGCTATTTATACTTTAGCAGCAGTTTGTTTAACTCAGAGCCTCTCTTCCTTCTAACTAAAATCAGAAATATCAGAGAGATTTTTGCACACCCCGAGGGCTCAGGCACTCAAGGATTTCACAATGCGTATCGGCAAAAGTCTAATTTTTGAGTGGGGCTGTTGTTGTTGTGAAGATATTCAAATCGCCCCTCTCGTTCATTATGCTTCCACCCACTCTTTGAACACTTGAACCCAGCCCCCGCCGGCATTGACACTCAGTGCCATGGTACCAGGCTCGGCCAGCTGTGGATGGAGGATGGCCTGAGTAGTGACATTGCCAGCGGTGCAGAGACGGTCCTGGTGACCCCTCCGCCACCGCATACTACATTATGTGTGTGTGTGTGTAGTGGCACGATGCGTCTTTGTTTGTTTGACATCACTGCCCTTTGTTCCTCCCTGATCATGGCAAACACAATAGATATTGTATCCGCAGCCACAAAGAAGAAGCTCTTTCTTCTGGGCCCGTGAAGCCAGTGTTTCACCACCATCCCTCGGTCGCCTGGTGACGACTGTGACCACCGGAGAAAGAGGGCTGGACCAGATTTAGTCAGGGCTGAGCTGTGAGGTGTTTGGTACAGGCAGAGGAGAGTTCACATACGGATGAAGTCAGCACAGAGAGACTTATTTTACAGTAGCAATACCTTGTAGGCAGCACTGTACACCACTGGTTGGCACTGGGATCTTTCTTTGTTGTGGAGTACAGGATCAGAAGCAGCAAATGTTTCCGGTCAGGCAGCCTTGGCTTTGCAAAGCCTTAGGTGCTTTCCTCTATCCCATTTCTGGCAATGCATTTATTAACACTGTGGATATTTGCTACCTGCTTCAACAGCGCAGCTTACACTGGAAGACGTGCATGAGATTGTTGTGAAGTCAGAGGTGGCTGCTTTTGTTTGGACGCTTTATTGGGAATTTCGCTGCTTGAACTCTTGTTTTGTCGCTGCTGCCTAGTTTTTTTTTTTGTTGTTGTTGTTCTTGTTGCTGCTTTTTTGCCTGTTGGTGGGGTTTTGGTGTATGCTCATGGATTTGCAGACAGAGCAAGGCCTTTTTCATAGCTCCCCCACAGGATGAAAGAGTCCCCCACCGTGGCATAGATGTGTTGTGTGGTTATATGTGCGGTGTGTGCCGCCTGTGTGCTGATATATTATGCCCCCTCAGGTTGTTATGATTGCTGTATCCGGTGCCTTGGGGCAGTGCCCTACCCATCCCTGGTTGCCACCCTGCTGTTCTATGCTGGCGTGGCATTATTTTGTGGCTGTGGGCACGAAGCGTTGGCCAATACCGAAGTCCTCGTCGAGACTTACTTTGCCCGCAACGTTCAGGACTATGTGGTCATGGCCTCTTTGTGAGTGATGCTTGAATAAATTCAATTGATTTTTTTTGGATTTGCTCAATTCTACTGTTTGACTGACTTCTCCCCTTGACTGTCCCAGTATCAAATACTTCCAGTACGTGATCTACGGCCTGGCGTCATTTTTCTTCCTCTATGGCATCCTGCTGCTGGCTGAGGGTTTCTACACCACAAGTGCAGTCAAGCAGACTTTTGGCGAATTCAGGAGTACCCAGTGTGGCCGCTGCCTCAGCCTGACGGTGAGAACATGGGGGAGGGAGGAGAAACATGACGTCGGGTCATTGTTGAGATGCTGAGAGCTGGTTTGTTTCAGCCCCTTTCGCTCAATGAGATGTTCCTTGTTTGTGTCATTTCTATACGGAATCATGAATTATGTTTGAAAGCTGAGTTAATGACGCCACATTTATCACTCTGAAACCTGAGCATCTATGCAACAATTCTGCACTGTCTTTGTTTTTTTGTTGTTTCCATAGTTTATCATAGTGACGTACATCTTGGCCTTCATCTGGCTGGCAGTGTTTGCCTTCACTGCCATCCCCGTTCTCTTCTTGTTCAACATGGAGCAGACCTGCCACAACATCAACATCCTGGCTGAAACAACCCCCAGCATTAATCAGCATGGCTGGATTTGCATGGACGCCAGGCAGTATGGTGTGTTGTTCTTATAATGACTGACCGCATGTCCCCCTGATGAGAATGTTAATGTGCCCTTGAAAGCGATGAATTAATCGCTGGGGAGTAGCTGCGAGACTGATGGTAGAATTATTATGAAATAATGACGATAACTACACCTTCATCTTCATTTCTTCACTGTTGTTTGCCTGATATGCTGTGTGCATGAAGGTGGGGGGGGGGGACCTTAATGCGTCATAACTCATCATGATTCAGCAATGGTAAGAGATGCCTCACTTACGTCATGTCTTTACTTAAGGTCTGCTCCCTTGGAATGCAATGCCAGGCAAGGCTTGTGGAATGACCTTGGCATCTATTTGCAAAACCAGCGAAGTGAGTAGATGAATCCAAGATTCCTTTTTTTGGACACAATTCAGTATTTCATGTCAGCATCATCAGTGTTTACAATCGATACAACACCAAAATTATTAACGGATCCATGTGTGTGTGAGCGAGCATAACTGAATAAGAGTAACATACAAGAGATTGATTAAATTCTCTGAATGCACATATTACATTAACTTGTGTTTGTTATGTCTTACAGTTCTACGTCACTTATGACTTGTACATAGCTGCATTCGCCGGTGCTGGGGTCACTCTCTTGGCACTGGTAAGAAATAGCTTTGGCAGTTTGCCTGCTCCCTGGACATTTAAGCTTCCTCGTGTAAATGTTGAATCAAATGAAAAGGGTCAGTTTTTCTAAAATTACAAAATCGACACAAAGTGGTATTCAGTCAAGCAGGTCATTTTGGTTTTATTTGATCACTCTAATAATAGAAATTTAGTTTGTAGTGATTCTTTCCAGGAAGAATGTCCCTGATGATCTTTGAAATCTAAAAACATCACTATGTACATTGTGTGTTGTCAGTGAGTCTACTCAGGAAAATATCTATAAAGATTCTCAGTCATCCAGGTGATGGTAAAAAAAAAAAGTAACTGGATGTGTCACCTGTTATCCAAGAGGCGGCTTCAGTTTTCTGGAAGCTTCTACCAAAGAAATAGTTTCTACCAACACAAAATATTATATGGAGTGATAAAGTCGCTGTCAAAGTCAGTTTTTAGTGCTGTGAGCCTCGCAATCAAAATTCTAGTCAAGTTGTTTGTATTGAGCAAAAATGTCAACACAATGGATTTTATAGCATGTGGACAACTCTAAACCAAAACTACCTGCATGACTAGATCTCACTAGAGGTGAGTAAGTAGTAAAGTAACACATTTACTCAAGTATTTAGGTATAAATCTTAGTTATATATTTTAACTTGTTCTACTCTGACTACACCATATTGTACTTTTACCCCACTACATTTTCCTGACAGCTGCAGTTACTTTACAGGATATTAGGATTTAATAAATGATGTAAGAATGTATCAGGATGCAATAAATGATATACAATATAATGAATACAGTCAATTAACCCACTTGACAGTTCATAAAATGAGTTAAATCAGCTCCACTTTAGTCAGCATCAATATTTAAATGCTATTTACATGGTAATGTATCAGTAATATCAATCCAGTTGTGAAGAACACTGAGTATTTTGGTGTGTAATGAATAGTTTTATACTTTAGGTACATTTTGCCAACTATGCTTGCATTCTTTTTTGTAAGTAATGTTTGGTGTGTAGGACTTTTACTTGCAGCCACTTTTAAATGGTGATACTGCTACTTTCACTGAAGCAGAAGATCTGAACACTTGTCCCACCAGTGATGAATCACCCCTGAAAGATGATTACTTTTTTCCTTGTCGCAAAGCCAAAAGAATATTCAGTCTGCTTGCCCATTCTGTTTACACTGTAGTATCAGTAGTTTCATATTTTTTTCCTCTCTGTTCTTTCCACCTCCGACAATTTCTTCCTCTGCAGTTCCTGTATCTGGTCGCCACCACCTACAACTACGCAGTCTTGCGGTTCCTGGGCAGAAAAGGGATCCGCTAAGAGCAACGCCATAGTCAACCCCAACCGTCTGGCTTTGAGATGGACAGTCAACATTATGCAACACTAGATTTACATGTATCCTCTGGGAAACGGCAACTTCCAAACCTGGATCGCCTGCTAGTATTTCTTTAGACGTGTCCAATAACAAAAGACAAAATGTTTCTCATCACTGTTAAGCATGAACAACAGACAGAGAGATGAAGATAATTCACACCCGGCGATGAGCTCTGGCCTGCTCCTCAAATCCTCCTCTCAGATGATTCTCTTAGCTTTGTTGTTCATTTCCCTTTTTGCAGGTTGTGTCTCTCATTTTATCTTTTCTGTGAGGCTTCACTGGTGCTGATTGTGATGTATGATGTTTCATGAATAATTAAGAGAAATGACAGCTTGCCTTGCGAGTCATAACTGCGTGCGCACCACTCAGTGTTTACTGATGCACATATTGGTTCTGAATATGATTTTGCTGCTGCCTCATTATCACCATCTTGCGTATCAACATTGTGTGAACTAAAGCAAGTGAAGCTGGATGTACCAAAGTTTCTCTTTGAGCTTTTCACTTCACAAAAACAGAAAAAAAAGTACTTTGCATTCACTCACAATGCATTTTTTGCTTTGCAGGGGGGTGAAACAAATATCTGTATTCCTGGAGGTATTTTGGTGAGAGCTTAAAATGAGCTACCCGAGGGGGTTGATGCTTCAATAACTGATCTCCAGGTGACTTGTGTTTAATGTGTTGCCCTGCTGCTTGGTCTGGTGTGTGCTTATTTGAAATTAAGGCTGATTAAACCATTTACATCTGAGGCAATAAATTGTGATTTTTATTTTAACCACACAGTATGTTGCAATAAAATCATTTATGCTGATTGTGAAGTATTTCATTTAAGCATCTTTGAGGATTACTGCTACAAATAACATGCTGCCATGCCTGTTCATGACACAAATCTTAATCATGACAATATACTGCATGTCCTGCCTCTCAGTGGGGAAAATATATATTTTTTTTTTTTTTAAGTGATGAGATTGTCAGTCTAGACAGCACATTAATCACATTATGCTTTGAGAGCATAAGATGAGCTTCAGATCTGAAGAGTTTTTGCAAAGCAGCCACCACACTGGATCTCTTTTTTATGTAAGTACATGGGGGTCATCATGTCTCCGAGGGCCACGGCACAAACACCACACTGCAAAAACATACTTAACATTAGCATGATGCAATGATGCAAGAGTCAACATTCATTATATAGTGTATATCTATACATAAAGCTATGTTTCCAAAAGAAGAACCCTTAACAAACCTTCAGACACTCAGGGTGGCAGGTCAGCAGAGGTTCACTGAAACTGATCTTTATACTTCCATCAATGATTTGGTGACAGAAACAACAAGTAGCTTTTTCATCCCTGAAACACAAAAGGTAAAAAGATCAGGACCTCTGTTAAAACTTGCAAAGAAATGTAGGGTCTATGTCATCAACAGCGTGTCCCTCTTATTTTATGTGAAGTTTGAAATTACAAATGATGTGGTCTTTAAAGTGAGATATGAGACACATACCCAGACTTTTTCAGAGTTTGTGTAGAGTTTGGCTCCTCTGCAGGCTTTTGAAAAACTTCAGAACTACGAAAAATCAGCCAACAATAAGATGCATTTTATTGCTCAAGTGACAATATGTGACTAATATATAAACAACACTGACTAAGACGTCATTCTGCTTTGCATAAGCTTACTCACGTGTTGGCATCATCACACTGTTGGATCACTTTGGTCTCCTCTGAGTGGGATGGTTGTGGATCTTCCACAGGTTTAGGAACAGTTTCAGCTGCGGGTGGCTCCACATCTAGTGCATCTGTCAGTTCAATAACTCTGGCAGCTAAATCCTCATAAACAGCTTCGGCTTCTGGAGCAGCTGCAGGTTTAACAGCATCTTCAACGTTCAGCTCTGCCACATGTTCTGCTGTGCTTTGAGGTGTCGGCTCAGCACTTTGTTCAACAGCAGTGTTGACTGCACACTCAACCGCCTCTTCAGTTGTGATCTTTAAAACTGGTTCTTCAACGGCTGCAGACTCGGCTTGACGCTCTACGGACTTGACAACAGCGTCAGCAGCAGGCTGAGTAGGTGGTTCAGGGACCGGTTGTGCAGCGGCCTCTTCTTCTGGTGTTGCATTGTTTACAGCAGGGGCCTCAAGCAATGCCTCTACCACAACTTCAGCTACAGCGCCAACAGTTTCTTGTGCACCTTGGTCTGCAGGACAATTCTCACAGTTGTCTTCTGTTGTAGTTTCAGCAGCAGGTTGTGTAGGCGGTTTGGATAGAGTATCAGAGACTTGTTGCACTCTGGTTTGTGGAGCAGCTTCCTCACTACTCCCCTCTGTAGTAGCTTCGGCAGAGGGATGAGTGGGTGATTCAGATTCCGTATCAGGGACTGGTTGCACGTTGCTTTGTAGAGCAGCTTCCTCTTCTGGTGCTGCATTATTTACAGTCTCAGGCAATGTCTCCGCCACAGCCTCAGCTACGGCCTCAGCTATTTCTTTTGTATCTTGTTCTGGAGGACATTTCTCACCACTCTCCTCTGTTGTAGTTTCAGTGGGCAGATAAGTGGGTGATTCAGACAGATTATCAGGGACTGGTTGCACACTGTTTGGTGGAGCTGCTTCTTCCTCTGGTGTTGCATTGTTTACAGCAGGGCTTTCAGGCAATGTCTCCACCAAAACCTCAGCTACAGCATCAACTATTTCTTGTGCACCTTGTTCTGAAGGACATTTCTCACAGTTCTCTTCTGTAGCAGTTTGAGCAGCAGGTTGAGCAGGTGGTTCGGATGGAACATCAGGACATGGTTGCACACTGTTCTGCACAGCAGCTTCTTCCAGTTGTGTTGCATTATTTACATAAGGATTTTCAGGGATCTCCTCCACCGTAACCTCAGCTGCAGCTTCAACAGCTTCATCTGTAAATTGCGCTGGAGGACTTATCTCAAAGCTAACCTCTGTAGTAGCCTCAGCAGCAGGCTGAGTAGGTGACTTGGTTATAGATTCAAGCAGTAAGTCAGGGACTGATTCCTCACTGACTTCTCCTGGTGTTGCATTAGTCACATCAGTGGTCTCAGACAATGACTTCACCATCAAATTAGCTGCAGCTGCAACAGCTTCTCCTGTGGTCTGCTCTGGAGGACTCTTCTCACTACCCCCCTCTGTAGGTTGTACACTTATTTCTGCTCCTGCATCCTCCAAATTTGTTGCAGTTGCTGGCTCTGTTTTAATTAAAGATTCCTCTTGAGGTTTCGCTTCGAGTATGAGTGCAGCAGGGACCTCAGCAGTGCTTTTACTCTCAGCTGCGTCTGTAACAGCAGAGATTTCTGCAGCAGGGTTTTCCACATTAGCATCGGCAGAGATCACGGCCTCACTGTGATCTATGATTGACGGATCAGCTTGTTCTTCCTTGTTTTCTGCAGTTGTGTTGGTAAGTGGTTGATCATCTGTCACCACAGGAGACACTGTCTCTGGATTTTCCTCTGCTGAAGAAACCGGCTGGATATTTTCTTCCACATGAACATCTGCAGAGGCCTCAGCGGCTGCCTCAGTGTGTTCCACCTTTGACTTGTCAACTGGTGTTTCAGCACATTCCTCCTTGTTTTCTGTAGTTGTGTCGGCAGCTGATTTCTCTAGTTCTGCCTGACTGTTTTGAAGTTCCTCTACGACAGCTTGAGGCCTGTAATAGAGGGCGTTACTTATTCCCAGCTATGCAGAAAAGACATATGAACAAAAACGCATTCCCTCAGCATCATTAAATTTCATGCTCGCAGTTACAGTCTTTAGAGAGATGCTCTCATATACTAACTTTGTATCGCCTGTGGTCTCCACTGTTGACCCCTCAGGCTGAGCATCTTTTTTGGCAGGAATAACATCACCATTTGCCTGAGGTGCTGAATCACTATACAAAGAACAGAAAAAAATAATAATAAAATAACACCTGCACAATACATACACCTGGCTCTGTCATTCAATATTTGGTTTAAATGTTTAGATTTAACTGAGATCAGTCATGCAAACCTTGAAATATGTAGATTTGCAGAGGAGCAGTGAGTAGTTGCTCACACTGTGCACATTTTATTTGGAATTAAAATTCAGTACATACATACCCTTCAGATGGAATGACCTCTGTCTTTTGAAGAGGAGGACTCAGTGACGAATCTATTGATCTACAGGGTAAGAAAAAGAAACACACTTGGAAGAGAATTTTTGCATTTATAGCCTTATATCATATCTTACTAATTTCTTGTTAAGTCCCAATGAAAGATTTCATCAGCTTTCAACAACTTTAGATTTTTTTTTAAAAGCAAAATTACTCCATATTAGGATGATTATTGCTCTTTTTGATACACCCTTATCAGCAATTTATGGTAATTTCGGAATATCTCTGTTCCTCTTTTATATAAGCAAGAGGTTCATTTATAATCTGCTCAAGTATTATTACGTAACAAGGCTGGCCTGCTTTGGAAGATGAGCATCACGACCATGTGAGCTCAGTGACTGATGAAACGAAGCTGACAAATAGAGCCTTAAATGTCAACACAATGTTTATTAACGATGGAAATATCTGCAGACACATTACAGTGAAGTGAGACTAGAGGCTGCTAATAGAAGAGGGGCACACAAACTTGGACTAGAGTTAACTGATATTGATGTAAGTCTTGATTTGTGGGAGTATGTACTACGCGCTGCAATGTCACAGTCCACCCGTAGGTTGCCCACTGACAGTGCAGCATGTCACACGTTGTTAAGTGACGTGAGCTAATGATTCAGAATGTTTTTTTGGGGGGCTGCCCCCAACTCATGTCAGACATCCATAACGCAAATGTATACATATTTGTCACATTTGTTTATGTCTATTCTGAAAAATTACACTGATTTTATTTTATTTTTTTGTAAAAATACAGCTAACAGTAGTGTCATGTACAGGTTTTCCAAAAATGTGGATTTAAAAACTGCAAAATCTGATGCTTTTTGGCGCCTCAAACAACCCTTAACAGCAGGTTACTGTAAAAACTGATGGTGTGAACAGTTATGCAGTAGAATGCAGCACTAAATTTTATGGCAATTAAATAAAAAATTATTGTGACACCTTAAAAATACAATAAAATACCCGGGACCACAGCTGCCAGTATTTTTGATTGTAATTTTACAGGAAAATTGGTAACAGTGTATCTAAATGCTTTTGAATTATATGCTCTATATTGGAATTCAGCAGATTATCAGACTGGCAGATTATCGAGTTTTCTTCTAATAATCAGTATAATTTTTTTTTTTTTTATGTTTATATGTATATATATATCAATCCCTGTAAATGAATACACTTAAAAATGTGCTTCTTTGTCTCTGATGCAGCTGCCTCTCTGCTGCCACCCACAGCACTATCTGAGTGGTTACTAACTATAGGGCAACTATTAAGAAGTTTCTTTTAACCGTCCTATTACCTTCAAATTCACTGACATCTTTTATCCTTGGGTTCAATTTGAACCAGCAATTTAAACCTCCAGAAAATATCATAACTACAATTTTTACCCAAGTTTATGTGTAAATAGCTCTTTAAATAAAACTGAAAAAAATATGCCAATGACTTATTTAGAGATGTTAAACATTCAGGATAATAGGAAGGTTAATTAGGTATGTGTAAAACATCAATAAACAAAGGCATGTCAACAAAATGTTGTGGTAATTGCTTTAGTGTTATTTTAAATGTTCAAACCAAGGTTGTTGTTTTTTTTAACTTCACGCACATTAGTTTAAAAAATAAGCCATCGTTCTCCACGATTACTAATATATCAGCCCTGAAAAAAACAAAACATATTTGTCTATCTTTACTCAATACATAAATATTTAATATGGTTAAAATATAAAAATATACAGCACAAACCAAAGCTGGAAATAGCAACTGTTTGGACACACATAAACTATGTTTTGCATAAACTTCAGATTATTTTTTCTTAATTTCAAATCATCTATGTCACTGCAAAAAAAACTGCAATATTTGAGCACTGTGCTGCGGTTTCTTGATGTGTATTTGCAGAGTTGAACTCTTATTTTGCTAACCGGGGTTTTTGAGCTTTTACTTTGAAGTCCCGGTCACTGGGCTCTCGTGTAGTTCCGCGGTGTCCTGCTACCTTCATGTAGCCGCAGTTCCATGCTAACCGGCGAACTGAGTGCTGTTGTAAAAGCGTAGTTTTTACGTTTGTGTAACCCACAGACATGTAGCGTCGGCTGCAGAACAAACACTGACACTTGTGTTGTTTTTAAATGTAGTTTTCTCTAAAAAATAATAATAAAAAACACCAGAAATTCACAATATAGTAGTTTAGAAAGTGTAACGCTGTGAGGCGGCTCAAGCAGCAGCACAGGAGGAGTTGACTTCAGTCTAGAACATAGTGCGAAGACCCTCCAAAACCAGTAAGTCAGACAGTATTTTTTACCTTTTTACGAGGACAGCTTTGACTAAAACAGTAAATGTATGCACAGAGACATTTAAAGAGCTAAATAAGCCTGCTGTGTGTCCTATGTTAACCAGCTTTAAGCAGTTGAAATAGCTTAAAATAACCAGTTGAACTCATATGATGCAGTTTTCCACTTGACTAAAGCCCCTGCACTGTGACTGTAATGTTTTTAATGCATGTAAATGACTTGAATTCAAGTTTACAGCCCAAAGGGTAATTGAAAAAGAGATATCTTATATGTAAACCCCCATTGTAAATCCTGTTAAATACAATACAAAGATATTAGACATACCAAACATCAAACACTACTATAATAATGTCTATAATCATCCTAAATGTTCTCGCCTTCACATTTGTTGCTATAACCGCAGACATAAAGTTCTGTGTATTTGCACATTATGACTGTTTGATTGAGATAAAAGCAGCTGTACACACATAGAAACTGTGCAAACCAGCCTTGACATTAGGTGTTAATCTTGATCTTTAAAGATAACCCTCATAAATTAAATAAGGTGATTGTTATACATGAATAACACTTTGGACAAGAGCTGCGGTTGCTTTTTGGCAAGTGGAAAACTGCATGATCTAAGTTAAATTGGTCTTTTAAAGCTATTTTAACCTGTAAAAAGGACTGGATGGGTTATAATGTGGAGCACAGAGCGGGTAAGATAATACAGAGACAATTGCTATTAATTTCCACCATTAGTTTTTGGCACATTTGTAACTTTATCCTACATGTTTAGTATATCAAGGCTCCTCCAAAACATACAAGATAACATTTGGAGAGAATAAAGAATGTTTTAGGCCTTGTGAACGACTTAAATCATATTGTTCTATTTGTTTACGTCCATACATAGTCTATGAAGGAAACCTGAAGATTTTCAATCATGTCATGTTTTATGAGTTCTGGATGGAAACTAAAAAGAAAAACTAAAGTCAGATCTGCTTTTTTCTTCTTCTTAAAGTTTCACAGATCTGAAGCAGGATGTAAAACCACATCTTGCCTTTCCATTTAAGTAAACAGGACAGAGGAAATGCTGATTCAAATTTAATTTAGAGTCCCCATTGACTAACAAATCAGACCCCAGCTTCAACTTTTTAAATCAGTCTGCGCAGTGATAATGAATGCTGGAGCGTTGCATTTGAAAGCAACAACAAATAAAACAGAGTTGTTTGCGGTTCATTTGTAGCAAGTTGAAAGCATGCATATTATGTTCGGTATTATCATTATTAAGAATGCATTTTTGGCTTTCGCTGGTTTTGAGTTTGTTATGCTACTTAAAATGAACATTTCTTGTCATCAAATTTTTCAATGCATCATTCATGCCTGCATCTCCTGCTCTGTCCTAGGAAAAAAATGCCATCGAGAAATCATCTTGACAAAATCGGCAGGAAAAAAAAGAAGAAATGGACCGAGGAGGCCATGGAGCGAGCACTGATAGAGGTGAAGTCAGGACGGTGCACGGTGAGGCAGGCTGCCAAAGAGTTCGGAGTCCCTAAATCTTCACTGGGGGACAGAGTCAGCGGCCGGGTCACACCAGGGAGTCGCAGCGGGCCAGCTCAGCTCATAACATCTGCAGATGAGGAGCTGTTGGTCGAGTTCTCCTTATACATGTCCAAGCATGGATTTCCACTTACTAAGCAGCAGCTGGTGTCCTTTGCATCGTCGATTTATAAGCGGCAGCACCGGAGGGTGGCATTTTCCAAACTGGGCCAGACCTGGTGGCTCAATTTTAGAAAGCGACAAGAAAAGAATATTACTATTCAGCCGGCAGACAATGTTGTCCGTGGGAGGACAGTGTGTGTGAGGAAGGAAGCAGTGGATCAGTTTTTTCACCTGCTGAGCACCGTTGTAGATGCTCACGGGCTGAGAGACAAGCCTCACCAAATCTTTAACTGCAATGAGACGGGCTTTCAGCTGGGCAGGAAGAGGGTAATTCTCCCCAAATCGGCCAGTCTGGGCTACAAGCCAGCACCAGGCTCCAGGGACCACATCTCCGTCCTGGCTTGCTTTAGCGCAGCTGGAGAGGACATTCCCCCATTTATTATCTACTCAAAGGCCTATCCAGGGGGAGTATGTTACAAGACACAAGGGCCACCAAATGCCCTTTATGGGTGGTCAGATTCGGGATGTATCAACTCGGACCTCTTTAAGAAATGGTTCCTCAAACACTTTCTCGTGCACGCGCCAAAGGAGCGACCATTGCTGCTGATTTTCGACGGCCATAAGTCTCCTGTGAACCTGGAGGTGGTGGAGTCAGCTCGTAAGGAGGACGTCATTCTTCTGTGCCTTCCGCCTCATTGCTCTCACATCCTGCAGCCCCTCGACGCTGGTCTCTTCTTGGTCCTGAAGCAGCGTTTTGCATCACTCATAGGCGACGGCTGCACCACTGACACCCACTTTGCACTCAGCAAGAAGGAGTTTTCAGGTGTATTTAAAGGGACGTATCAGGTAGCGAAAGAGGAGGAAGGTGTTGGAATTGTGAGGGAAGGCTTTAGGAAATGTGGCATCTACCCGCTGAACCACTTTGCCATCAATGAGGGTCATTTTATGCCACCGCACGGCATCGATGCAGCAGCTGGACCCTCCTTGTCCACATCAGCTCAGGGGGTGCACACCGCTGGAGACCTCACAGCAGCTGAACCCTCCTCTTAACTCACTGCTGTCGTATGAAACTGTCAGTACGTTTGAGGAAAGAGTGATTGACTTCATAATTCAGCAAAACCTAAATGAACACGGGCCAGGTCTGCCGTTTGAAATAGTGAGTGACAGGAGTGGAATGAGCGCCCCTGTTTGAGTATCGTGCACAACCTTCCCCCGGCCTCCCTGCAGAGAGCTCAGTGTGTCAGCTCGCCAGAAGAAAGGGGTGTGTTGATATTAATTACTTGTCAACGTGTGCTCAGATTTATTAATTGAGTAATAATGTTTGAATGCTGCACAACAGTGGCTCCCAACGGGTGGGGGTCCCAAGATAAATTAAAAGGAGTCAGAAGATTTTTAATGCCGTTACAAAGAAAAGTAAAGGCTGCATTTATGTTACATAGAATTATCTGTGGGTGTTCTTAAAATGTCCCCTGTTCTTATGAAGTGTTGGATGCCAAATCGTTCAAATTAAACTAAAACACTCAAGTAGATGTTATTTCATTTTAAAGCATCACAAGCAAAAAATATTTGAAACAACTGCGTGTAAACTCGGTGTGTGACACTGAGGGCCATTCAGCTAGCTGAGTTAATCACGGTTTTAGTTTTAGTGGATCCCCAACATTAGGGCTACGTCCACACCAATATGTTTATGTTTTAAAATGCATAACCGTTACAACATTGACACCTGGTGAATCCCACTAGTCTGGAGTTCTACTCCTGTAAAGGAGACTTTTAAAAATGCTGCTGACCTACTTCGGTTTGAAAACTCTCGGGTTGTGTTGTCATCCAGACAGGCAAGAACGTAGTCACAGAGACCATGCTAACTTTCTGGACCTTTGCTGTTACTACACCTTGTTCCCTCATCACATTCCTATCATATGACTGTTTCCTGAAAGAAAAACAAAGATATCAGGCTGGATTACCAGCAAGTAGTTCAACATGAAAAACTAATTATAGGTACTGCTGATCGTGTTGTTGATGCTCGCAGCAAATAAGGAAATCTGTGGTTTTACTTTACATTATTGCTTTTCTTTAGCCTCGTATTTTCTTCCACCTACTCCTCCACCAGCTTCCTGCTTCATGTTTATCTCTGCACCCGTATGCCCAGTGAGTGGTCATGTGATGTGCGCTTTGTGAAGATTATTTCTGAACTTATACTAAAACACCTGTCTGGACACAGATTGTTTTTAGTTTAAACTGCATTTTTTATGTAAACCTATTGGTGTGGCTGTAGCCTAAGAGTCTGCAGGATATACTCTGTAATTTTTTATAAATTCAGCTGACATGTTTAAATGATAAACGTATGAAATGCACCTGATTGTCCTGAACATATCGCCAAAGATGAACGGAAAGATGGAAAACTTAGCCACATCGTCACTGCCCATAATTATAGGAACTGAGACCTGATCTGGGACGATGTCAGTTGGTTCAGCGTCCATTCAGAAGATTTTCCAAAAACGTTCATTCATAAAACCTGTAAATAATTTCTCATTTGTTGTGTTCAAGCCCTGCTGTGGACCACTGGAAATAGAGGAATAAACAATGTTTTTTGTTTTTAAACAAAAGGGAAATTACATCATGTTTTTGAAACTGCTAGCTCCATGTTGTGAATCTGTTGTTCCTTTGCTGAAATATTGTGAACGTTCTTGGTTATTAGATGGACAAAAATAATTTATTTTATGTCAAAAATATCTTCAAACTACTGAGGAAAGTTGAGTCCTTTCATTCATTAGGGAGGAGTGTCTGTATGAATAATTGTGTTCAAATGTGTGCTGATTTGTATTCACACAGAGGAATGGACCTTACAACATGATCTCAGGGATAAAAGTCCAGAATAAAGATATTTTTTTTGAAATATATTTGCAGCACATATTTGTCCTGAAGTTTAATAATTTACTCAGCAGGGTCGTACTCGTGCCCGTGAGCGTGTCCTGTACGCGTGCAAGTCGAGTGATGTAATATCAATGCAAGAGGTACATTTGCCAACAATACCCAGGAATTAGTGTATCCAGTAATAGTTGGAGTTTGTGTGTAAACAGATCAGAATGTTGTTACAGTCTGTTGACTCCATAAAGTAGATAAGTCTGCACGTGGCTTTAATTCTTTATGATGGTTGAATAGCATTCTACAGATCAGCACTTTTCATGCTCTGCCTTTTGTTTGCTCACCAAATCAATCATATTAGTTTATTGCACAATATCGTGATCGCTAAATATTTAAGGCTGGTGAGATATTTGCATACACAAGTCAAACTGGGGATTCATATTTTATGCTAGCCATTAGTAGCTTTTGCCACAGTATTTAAGTGCAAATATTCAGGTGTTCCTTGAGGGGAAGTTCTCCGCTAAGAATCGTATTCAGATTAATGCCTGATCAGCCAGCTAAAGCACAGGTCAGACTGCAGCGGGCTGAAGGTCTTTATGGAAACAGCCGAGCTGCTCGGGGCTAAGTTAATGTTTATGTATGTTAATATCACAGATGGTGATTTGTGCCTGAAGCCTGGAATATGTTTAGTTATTATTCACTAACACAGCAGAGTCAAAGGACAATTTCAGTTTGACTTGCAGAGCTTCCATCACCTCGTTGCTCGGATTAAAACAGGTCCAAGCAGCACATTGACTGTGGTTTCATCTGTCAGATCCTCAGATTCCCTCTCTGGTCACTGATTAAACCCCCAAAAACTCATCTCTGTGTATTAGTAACATATTTAAAAGTTTTCTTCGTGAAATGAATCCCTTCCTGCCCTTAAATGACTTAGACGGAACTTTGCACTGTTTCTTTCCTACAATGTGCAGCTTTATGAGGTCTGCCTCTGTCTACACCCACTCCTCTGTCCGTCACTGCAGCTGGAGCACACCAGCTCACCTGCAACTCCGCTCCAACGCTGTTAAACTACTCGACAAATTGGCAAATCGTAAAACCTGTTTGAACCGGACATCTATTCAAAAGAAGAAGAAAAAAAGTACTCCAATAGAACCAGGAAGAGTGCAGGAACATCACTGTAGATCCCACTCATCCTGGTCATAAACTGTTCTCCCCTCCAGCAGGCGATACAGAGTCCTGCATAGAAAACCTACCAGACATAGTTTTTATCCCACTGCCATAACTGTACTGAACAGCTGAGCCATTCTTACATTGTAATTTTCACTGCCATTTTTTTGCGCCACTGTACATATATTTTTTTTCTGCTAGATGTGTATATTCTTGTATATATCATCTTATTTTATTTTTTATTATTATTATTTATTTTATTTTAATTTTTTCCTTTCTATAGTTATTTTACTTTATTGTTATTCTTTTCCTCGCTCATTCCTAGGGCGACACCAACAGCTGGAACCAAATTCCTTGTATGTTGAAAAAGAAGAACGATAGAGAAAGCTCCACCCCGCAAAGTGTCAGGATTGATTCCTTTATTGTTTGATTTGTGCGGAACCACGTCTGTGACTCCGCCTTCATGAGACTGTCATCGGTACACTGCAGTGGCAAGGCTTAAAAATGCTCAGTCGTGGTGCTGAATGCTTATTTCACTCATGATGTGCCTTCCAGCTTATAAAAAACACCACATGATCATGTTCAAAGTGTATATAAAAATCTAATGAAATTGAATCAAGGTTTTCTAAGGAACTTAAATATTCAGTAACAGCTTTTGTCCTTTTGAAAATAATTCCTGATAACCATTATGTTGGTGCACTCACTCAAATCTCTTGGCTGTCAGCAGGACGTATGAACTCTGTCTGACTGGAACTCGTTTGGCTTCCACGGTCTGAAACGTCCTGCAAGACACAAGAAGTGGAGAATGTGCAGCATGTTTATTTGATTTTTTCTTACATAGCAGTGCTTATAATGTGGGACTATTTAAAAAGAATACTAAACAGAGCCCCGCTGCTTTTATGTTGATTTCTGAGGATGCACACCAACGACTACTGTTTTACTACCAAGACGCAACAAAGCAGGACAGCTTCAATTACCGGTGTAAATGAAAGCTCTGTTTTTGATGTTGCGTTTAAATGTGTGTGAATACCCCTCTTTGTCTTGTTCCTCCTTGTCTTCTTTTGATTTGTGGATCCAGCTGCCGTCATTCTTCAATGAAGTTCGCACTCTGGTGGTTTTTAACACCTGGTTTCTGTCAACATCTACAACACACATGCACACGTTTTTTATCAACGCTGGATACCAAGAACATTTTCATATTTAATCTCCTACATGGATGAAATATTGCACGACTTGCCTTTTGACATGATGCAGATGTTTCCTCAGATGTTCAACCTGCAACAAATGTGTCATTAAAAGGAAGTTAAAGTATGTTCCAGGTTGATTTATGTATTTATTTTTTGGCTTTGCTGTCTTGATGTCTGTGTATTGCTATGTCAAACTCTCTTCGCATTCCCACTGGTGACTGTTTAATGACCTATCATCACAACCTGTAAAACTGCATTCTGCACAAAAACAACTCACTCATCGTGTAAAAGTGACATTCAGGTATTTTGTTTGTTTGTCATTAACAAATCCGTCCGGTTGTGTTCTGTTGAAATACAAAAGTAATTACTCGTAACGTTTTATTCTAAACTAAAACCTGCTTTGTTAAAATCTCATTGCTCCCAGCATTCACTATCTCGGTGAATTTTTAACCCAGTCTGCGTTTAAAGTGCCATTTCTTGTCACACCGTGCATATTTTCTGCATTCTCTTTGAGCCCCTGTTAACATTTTGACCTGCACTTAGTGTTTTAATCTCCAATGCTGAATCTTTCTGGGGACGTGCCAGCACCAATTAACCGGGTCACATTCATTATGCATAGAAAATGAAGGCAGTTCTGACTTTGTAATGAGCCCTTACAGTGCATATTCAGTGAGCGTGAAATCAGAACTGGTGTGAAGTCCACCCTTGTGCCATATTGTGCGCTCACCTGTTCGAGTCAGCTGCGTTGTCAGCGCTATCTGAATGTCGAGCCTCCTCCGGGTCTGTGTCCCGCGCAGGCAGGGCAGGTAGAGATACTTCAACCTGAGCTCCCGCCCCCTGCCATCACGTATTCCGCCCTCCCTGTTAGTAGAAACGCTGCACCTGGATGCTGAGACACAGGCTGATCGAGTGGGAGGGCCACTTACTTATCATGACAATTATGGAGTGGACAGGAAGGCAGCGTTGTTGTTGTTGTAGTTTCATGTTCCAGCAGCTGTGAAATACCACATTCCAGAGATTGTTTTTTTTTTTTTAGCATTTTCACAAACACTCCTTCCTGATAACCAAATGAAAATAAAACTATTTCATGCATTGTTCTTGCTGCTCTTCTCATCTGTGTGACACCATTCAAACCAACCCTGGTGCTGTTCTTCTCCTTGATTATAAAACCCTGCACCTCACTGGCAGAAAACATTTCATAAGGAACCTTTTAATTACGTTTTAATCTTGGCTCCCAATAGTAGCATTCTGTCATAAACACGCTGTTCCAGTTGAGGAGATGCTAGGAATCAAGAGAGACCTGATCATAAACTCCTGGGGATTTAATCTACCAGTTTATCAAACCCTTTTATTGTCATTTAAAGGCATTCAGGCGTTACGTGCATTCTCAGCTGTAAACTGAAACAGACACACCAACAAAACCAGCCTCTGTCATTTTACGTTTTAATCAACTGGAATAGATACCGTGTGGTCTAACGAGACTCTGATAAGAGAAGTGACCCATCATTTTTGTAAATGCAGATTTCAAGTCTCTAAGCACCACAATCCATTTATGTCCACTGGATTTTTCCCCCTTTTTTTTTTGGCATGGTGGCTAAAATCTTACAGACAAATAATTAAAACTCTAAGCAAATAAAACCCAAACTATCTGCTTATCTTAATACAGCAAGAGTTAAGTGAGAGATTGTTTTTTTTGTAAATAATTTGGGTCAGAAGACACTTTAAATATGCAGGGAAAAAGGAAAAAGCAATAACACATCTTTGCTAACTGCAGCTTTCTCTAACTAGCAGGAAATCATAATCATTGTCTACAAAGTTAGTTTTTTCTGGCAGAAACTTTGCATTGTGTCACCTTTTTCTAATTTTTTACTCTGGCTGTAGGATGATTTACACTTAACTCAGTGAAATACGACCTTTTAGACACATAATATTTAAAAGTTGTGTGGAATCCAGCAGAACCTCCTCTGTTGGTTTGCCTCCTTGAACACCAGCCAACATTTTCAGTAAAAATTCCTAGTAATCCTGAAGTAGAGTATCAAAACAAGACGGGGATCATCTGCGTGATGAATGACATGGTTACATTCTGTTCAGAAAGAGGGTACATTCTGAACTTAACTGTGTCACTACAATGCACGGCATGCACATTAAAGAGGCCAAGGAGAAAAGGGGACAAACATGTATATGTGTAAAGACGTAAATCTAGTCAGTGTTCTGTTTTGATCAACTTTTGTGTTTAACTTGTATTTTAATCACAATTTATGTCTGCTATATAGAAGTGTGTGTGTGTGTGTTATGGGGTTCATCTGGATGAAAAACAAATGTCTCCTTGAGGGCAATAAAGTTTACAGTTACTGGCAGCTTTACAGCCTTGTTTTTCTGTGGTCATTTTGGTTTGAGTATTTTTGCACCAACATTTATTTTCATGTTAGTTGTAAAAGCTGCTTTTGAAAAGTTGATATTTTGAGACCTTATCTTCAGGCATTCATGTGCTTTAATTAAAAAAAATAATAATAATTTTGTCAATCAAACTCCATGGAAAATTGCTTTACTTTGCCCCCAGCCTCTCTCCACCTGCGTGTGCTGCATCCGCACAGCACAACTTGCTCATAGTGGAGAAACCTAATACAATGTTGAACAACTGGCAGTCAGGTTTACAATGCAGTCCAAACATGGTTTGTGATTTCAAGGTCTGCAGAATCATACCATCCTGCACACCATCCTATGATCATGTAATAAACACAACACTGAAATGATCACCTGCAGAGCCATAGTACGATATGCTCAACTAAACTAGAGCAGTTTTAAACTCATTGTGCTGCATACATAAAGTAAAAACTTGCAGACATGGAGGAACTTAAAGTACTGTCCTTAAAAAAGTAATCAGGGACAAGTAAGAACTGTTAAATGAACATTAAAGTCAGACTGAGTTTTGATGCATCACCTGATATTATCTGCCCCCTATCTTCTCCACTGCAACACTGCACATAATGGTGAAGGTGTGCAGTTTGTTCTCATCCTATGAGTAAAGGTGGTCTCCCTGATAAAATGTTGACAGACTGTAGAATATTTGTTTAAAAGTACATATATATCCTGATCACATCAACACTGTTCTGCGGAGTATAACCTAAATGCAGTGTTAAAATCACTTACGTCTGATATTCTAAGGACGGATGTTTTCTCCGAGTGTTTGTGAACGCATCTTTTCCCCACGTGGTTCATTCCGGTAGTGACGTTACTAGCTGGCGCTTCCTTTTGTCGTGTGGTAGCAGCTTCGTAAGTGTTGTTGTTTTAAAATTGTTTTCTAAATTGTTGTTAATTTGAGTTTTAGTTTTAATTTAGCATTATAACTCTCTGCAGTATTTGGTGTTAATCTCAAACTGTACACAGTCGACCAGGGAAGTGAAATAGCGTTTTTTTCCCCCCACCTTAACACCGTTGATAGACCAGGTTAGCCTGTTAGCAACTTATTAGCGGTGGCGGCTAACTGGTTAGCTTGTGCTTTGCTCTCCATCAGTAACCAGTGACAACGTATTTATGTAATCTTAGTATATGTCTCACAAAGACTTACTAATATAATCATCATGCATTAACTTTGTGTTGGCAGATGTATTATGTCGCTGTGCATGTCGCTGTTTATTGTTTGACGATTGAATTCTAATTTATTACAGGTGGAAAATTGGCGATGTCAGTAGCTTTAGTCTTTATTCAGTTGCCTCTCAAATGCCATTATTGAATCGTAAATGCTGATCATCTACGCAGTTATATTACTACACTACCAAGATATTTTGTAAATGTTTACCTATATTATTATGTCTCCTGCAGCTAGTTTTTGTTTTAAAGGCTGTTGGCAGCGGATCCTGCTGAGCCTCCATGAAGACAGTTGTGTTAAAAATGGGGTTTAAATTGGCATTTTAGATATGGTGGGGACAGGCAGTGACAGGCTAAAAAGTTCTACACACAAAAGCCTATATTTCAATCACTGAAACCATTTATAGAGTAGGCCTATGATTGGTGTCATTTGACAGACTGTCATAAATCATTTCATCTACACTGACAATTATCTTCTCCTAAGGTGTCAGTGTGCAAAACAACCACCTGTTGACAATAAAACTTGCATTCTCTTGTGCAGCAGTATCAGATCTAGGAATGGTGGTGTTTGGTTGCCAGTACAGGAGTAGTAATTGATATTGTGTTTTTTTTAATAATTTCAGTAAAGGATAGTATTACAATATACACAGTTATTAATGTTATTGCTCCGAAATGAGGAAACAAACTTAAGCAGCTGTTGTGTTATTCAAAGTGCTCAGATCTTGTCCTCAAATCGTGTTCACTAGCTCTTCAGTTTAACTTGCCAGCGTTCTTTATTCAACAGTTTTCTTTGTGTCAAGCAGGCCTATGGTATCTCACGATGTAGAGTCCACACGCTTGTTATTTAAGCAGGAAATCAGATCACTTTGCATTGTTATGAAACAAAATGAGGCTCTGTGTCATTTTCTGTCATCTATCCATGCCATCTGTGCCTTTTGACTGCCATCTGCAAGCTTGCAAAATCAACAATTGTGAGAATAGATAGATTTGTGAAGACAGATGTAGTGATGTTGGGCATTCCCAGATGACATTGAAGTGTTAGTGTGCCCCCAAAAAAATCCTGCCTCAATTTAACATCTAGTTAAAACACATAAAAGAAGTGTAAAACTGAATTCTAAACAGGTTGACTTGTTATTATGGCAGGGCCCCCTGTTTGTAGCTTTGTAGCTGTTATCTGTACTGCTTCTTGCACTGGTCTGGTTTATCTCATATTTTCTTCCCTTCACGTCTTGCCACAGCAAGCCATCAAAGATGACTACAGCTGCAAGACCAACGTTTGAGCCGGCAAGAGGAGGGAGGGGGAAAGGAGAAGGTGATTTGAGTGCCTTGTCCAAGCAGTATTCCAGCCGAGATCTTCCAGGTCACACAAAGATCAAATACAGGTCAGAGGATCAAACATGAATGGAGCTGGGTTTTGTGTGGATATATGCTGGAAGCAAGTTGCTTCATGTTTTTTTTTGTTTGTTTTTTTTCCCCCTTCAAATATTCTCCCATCCTCAGGCAACCTACCCAGGATGCCCCTGAGGAGGTTCGTGCCCGTGACTTTCGCAGGGAGCTGGAGGAGAGGGAGCGTGTAGCTGCACGTGAAAAGACCAGAGAGAGGGGACCAAGAGGTTGGTTTTTCTGCAGATATTACATCAAATGTTTATTTAAACTGTCTTAAGATTTCTGACAAAGTCCCCTATGTTTTCTGAAGTTTGAACCCATGAATTATATTGTATTCTCTGCAATTTTGCAGAGCACACCACATCATCATCATCATCTTCATCTTCATCTTCGAAGAGGCCCAGACTGGATCAGATCCCAGCAGCCAACCTTGATGCTGATGACCCTCTCACTGATGTAAGTGCTTGCACTACAAGATTCGGTGGACACTTAGCGATGATTAACACTCATTAAGCTTTCCTTGTTAATGATGCTTATTTTTGTTTGTAGGATGATGAGGACGAGGACTCTGAGGAAGAGAGCGATGATGACGACACTGCAGCTCTTCTGGCAGAATTGGAGAAAATCAAGAAAGAGCGAGCTGAAGAGCAAGAACGCAAAGTAAAGCTTTCACACAGATGCGTTTACACTTGCAAGAACTCACAGCACAATCAGCAAATACGTAATGGATCACGTTTAAGAGAACACAAACATTACCTTCTTGTGTTTAATGACTTTGTGTCTTTTCCCCTTTCAGGAGCGAGAGCAAAAGGCAGAAGAGGAGAGGATTCGAATGGAAAACATCTTGAGTGGCAATCCATTGATTAATTTGGCAGGACAGCAACAACAGATGACCCAGACTCAGAATACGTTCAGGGTCAAGAGAAGGTATCTCACATACACAACACACACATAGACTATATGTGAACAATATTAATTGTATATGAAGAAAAACCAGCAATCTTGCTTGATTATTTTGTTAATATCCTTGTAGGTGGGACGATGATGTTGTGTTCAAGAATTGTGCTAAAGGAGTGGATGAGGCCCGGAAGGAGAAACGCTTTGTCAATGACACGCTGCGCTCTGAGTTCCACAAGAAATTTATGGAAAAATATGTAAAGTAAAGGACTTTTTGTGTTTATTTTTATTTTTTTTTACCCTAATGTCTTTGCTCCCTTTCCTTTGCCTTCGGTCCCAACAGTGGTAGATGGCATTCAGATACATTATGCATTCAGTTTCATTAGTATCTGTACAGTCAACAGGTAAAAAGCTGTGTATAAATGAGCTACATCCTTTAAGTAAAGCTTGTGAAAAGTTAAATGCAAATTTTTAATGGGATTCAGCATTTCTGGCTGTAGTTTGTGTTATTTCAATAAACAATGACTTGACTCACAGGAACGTCTCTGACAAGTGGATGTCCAGAATGTTCACATGAACACAGACTTACATAAACCAATAAAAATAAAAGAACAAACAATGGAATATTATTCATTAATTTCAATATCATATTTTCGTAGTTATTTTTTCTATGAATTACATCATCTAGAAAATTGATTGCTTCATCTACTAAACTAGGATCATATTCATGTATTAGATGTTATCTAAGTTTCAACTTGTGTGTGTTCTAGCGTTGAAGAAAATCTTGCTGAGTTAGCTACATTCAAGGACAATTTTCATGTTAGTTTTTTATTTTTTTTATTTTGAGGTGCATGAGGTCTGTTCTCCCTGGTTACTAAGATTATTTCATTCAATGATAGGCTAAGAATTATATATTTTTAACTATGTAAAATAGCATTGCAGGGGAATTAGTTCATTTCCCCACAGACACTGCTTCTCTTTTCTTGCTTCATCTAATCACAGACAGTGTAGATCTATTGTCTAAAATCCATTGTGCACATATGAGCATCAACTTTACCTCATGCAACTGAACAAGAAATACGTGTATGTCATGACATCAGCATGATTTATGAGAAATGTTATTTTTTTATTGTTTTAAAAATAATGAGACACTTGCAAAATATTTATTGGCTCATGCAGCTGAAACAACATCACAGCAGTTTATCAACGGCAGTCTCAAAAACATGAATTTAGATTTCCACTGTTGTTCCACTGTCATGTGTAATAAAAAAAAAAGGACCCAAAGCTGTCAATTTGCATGGTGGGGGTATGTGTATCATTACCCTTCTTTAGAATTGGTTTCCGATTTAGCCATGCATGGTTCACATACTCCAACATTACAACTTACCATTGTGTAGTGTATAGTAGTTTTAGTGTTGTAGCAGAGATGTAGGTGAGCTGGTGTGCTTGAGTGGCGCCAAGTAGGGAGGGATATGTGGAGAGAAAGGTGGGGACTACATTCTAGAGGAAACAAAGGTTTAGTGATAAAATGATGTAAAACATAAGACTGGAAGGGATTTTTCATGGAGAAATAGAACTAAATATGCATCATTGATACACAGAGATGAACTTTTTAAGGTTTAATTAATGACAGAAGAGGGACTTCAAATTCAGCCTATAAATCTAAACAAGATCTTTATTTTAAGTATTAGTCCAACTGTACTGCACTATGGTCTTTTTCATTATTTTATCATCAAGTAGACAAACTGAACCAAAACAATGAAGTCACAGCGATGGGGCGTTTATGGAACTTCACTACATGGTTTTTGGGGGGCACGTGTTAAGATGTGCAACGCAGTATGTGCGCATGTGATGTTTTCGTCTTTGTAATAATCAGTAATGTGATATTGTCCGCCTTTTTAGTGCGGTGCAAGTTGTGTTTCTGGTTTCACTGTTTGGTGTTCAAACACTTTCTGTAACACAAGAAGGAAAATATCAACACGAACGCAGAGCCGTGAAGGCAGCACACGAGCCGCCGGCAGAGGGCGCCGTCTCCAACCGTCGGCTCCTTGTGACGGGGATTGGGAGGCTTCTGGGAAAAGATGGCAGCTTCCTTTTGTTTGTAGGGATTTGCTGCTCTCCGAGGGGGGGATTTAAAGGCATTCTTCCGCGGATACACGGGTTTCTAGTCTCACACTCGGAGCTCTGAGCAGCAGTTAACCCAACACTGTAAGCAGGGGAACATGGAGAAGAGCGGCAGCGTCGACAGCTTGGGCTCGAAGCGCTCCTCATCCCGACAGCCAAGTGTTGATTCATTGTCCAGGTAGCTAAACCCACCACAACACTGAGCCTTTTTACGCTAGCTAAAAGTTTTAAGACTCTCTGGAGGTTCATTATTTAGAATGTACAACTTAAGTTAGCCTGTCTAATCCTGGTACACTTTTTTGTGGGCTTTTAGAAGTTACTGTAATCTGGTTAATAAACTGAAACCAGACGAGCTCCGACGTTAACTGTAAATGAGCTGTCTGACTGTATCGATTACCAGCCACTTTTAATCAACTGCACGAGTAATAATTTATACTGGGATTTGTTACAAGTGCCAGTCAGAAGTTAACAAAGCCCTGAATAATGTCTTACATGCATTTGCTTCCTCGGTCTGACCAAATAGTATAGATTGATTATTATGTTTGATAAGTCATCGAGGCACTAAACAGGAACAAACTATCTTCATTCAGAAGAAAGCTAAACTTGTGGTCATCATATTTTGGATAGTGTATTTGGATCCTACCAGATTTTTTGGAGAGAAAAGGTGGTGAACCGAGCCTTTAAATGAACCAGGATGGAAGCTGTGGTTTATTTGAGCTGCTAAAAAGTTCACTTCTGTTATTACAGTCCAGTAACACACTCCAACACCAACATTGTGCATATTAATATTGTAATAAAATGTGGTTGAATCTCTGGTGGAGTTCAGGATTTGTCTAAAGAAACTTTAGCACGAATAATTCCACCGTATAAACCAGGAATCTGTGTGGAGCAGCTGACCTGTCAAATGTGTAGAAGCCAGAACAGTATTAATGTGGGAGCCTGAGGGGATGTAGCTATAGCTGCTGCCCCACATGCTTGAAAGCACACATCACTCTCAATTGAAAGAAGCACTCATTGTGTCTGCTGCTGTGTGATGCTGCAGTTATTTTCTGAAGTCAAAGGATCTGACACACAGAGAGCTGTGTGCGACAAGCAGGACGTCAGTAGGTTCACTAATGTTTTTGCGTCACATTCAATGGCGCTTGAAAAACATTATTGTAAAATTCTGACGTTAATCTATTACATTTCAGATCTGCCTGAGTCATATTAATACTTGTATAGTAACCGACATGGTGATATGTTGTGTGATAGCCTATGTAACCAATGGCATAGTGTTACCTGGTAGCAAAAGATGGGACTTGACTTCCTCAAACTGGGTCACCTGGGTGTTTGATATTAACCGGCATGAAATGCTCCATGACCCCCAGATACATCACCAAAGATGTGTCCAGGTGCATCGAGATGATTACTGTAACCTGTATACATGCTGTACAAATAAGATTGAATTGAATTGAAAATTACTGTCTGTAAAAAGAGGTGTAGTGAATAGGGAGAAGTAAATGGATAAAAATACATCAAAGTTTATTTGTGATGTTGCAACCTCATCATCACTCTGTGTCTGAACTGCACCTAAAATTTCTGGGGTTGCTATTGAGCTTATAAAAATAGAAAATCAACAAGAGCAAGAAGATAATGTTTCATTTGTGAAGCAGCAACTAATAACTGGATGCAACTTTTGATTATCATTGTTATCATAAGGCTTTCTTCCACCAGCACTTCCACCTCTCGCTCTGACCGGTCTGGCCAGGCCAAACCACCGTCTGCTATGTCCTCTGACTCTGTGTCAACCTCTGCAGAGTTTTCTCCAGAGCTCAGGGTTAGTAACATGTAGTTCACTGATATTCTGCTTCTTCATTGAAATCATATATTATAATAACTGAATCATGACCATCCTCATATCTGCATCCCTCAGGTCAAGCCCAAAGCCTCTGCCAAGGTATGTTAGGTCATGATTTACCTGCTGCCCAACATGTTTGCTTAAATAATACTTCAGCTCAAGTCAGTGCTCTGTGTTCATGTGTTTTTTGTATCTAATGTTTCCAGCAGGTGATTAGAGAGTCAGACAAAGAAGAACCACAGTTGCTTCCAAATGAAACTGTTCAAGACATGGGTAAGTTTTGCTGTAATCAAAGCTGCTAGAACGCATTAGGGCTAAGTAGTTTTCTTCACAATGTGTCATTCTTGGCTAAATCAACATTATTTTCTTGTTTTGTTCTGCAGCCCAAGATATCACATACTTTTGTCCTTTCACTGGAGCTTTGAGGGGAACAGTGACTATTACTAACTACAGACTTTTCTTCAAATGCATGGACAGGGTATGTTCGTTGAACTTTCAAAAGCACTGTGAGCTAATGTGAGGGACTGTTTTGTTTTTGACAATGTGTATTTGGTTACTAGGAGCCGACATTTGTGCTGGACTTGCCCCTTGGCGTTGTGAGTCGTGTGGAAAAGATTGGAAGTGCTTCAAGTCGTGGTGATGTGTCCTACGGGCTGGTTTGCAAGGTGAGGAAGCTGTGGATATGGTCTGGAATATCTGACCTTGTTGGTAAAGTAGATGATGGTTTTATAGTTTTCGAGACATAGAGGATGCCTCCTGTTGTCATCCCTGCTGTATAAAGCACACAGTTTCCATGACAACATACTAGGAAATAATGTTATAAAGCTGTGAAGTGATATTTACATACAGCTGTTGATCCCTGAGTTTGACCATGACCTTCTGCTCTGCCTTTCTGCAGGATATGCGTAATCTACGTTTTGCACACAAACAGTTGGAGGACACACTGAGGAAGTCCATTTTCGAAGTACTGATGAAATTTGCGTTTCCTGTTTCCAACGGGCTGGTGAGTGATTCTCAGTCACGCTGTCGCTGGCATTTCAACTCCATGCAGACTGCCAACTGATACATTTCTCCCCAACTCTCCACAGCAAATCTTTGCCTTCGAATATGGGCAAGTCTTCCCTGAAAATGGATGGAAGGTGTATGATGCGGTCTCGGAGTACAAAAGACAGGTATTTCAAGATGCCACAGTCTGTGAGGCTCTGTTATATGTTCTTAATAGCATATCACAGTGGTTGCTCATGTGTTTTTGTTTTTTTTTTTTTTATAAAGGGTATACCCAATGAAAGCTGGAGGATAACAAAAGTTAACGATCACTACGAGCTGTGTGACACCTACCCATCGACTCTGGCGGTGCCTGTCAACATACCAGACGAAGAGCTGAAGAGGGTAGCTGCCTTCAGAGCAAAGGGAAGGATACCTGTGAGTGACAGTTCCTCAGCATGAATGTAATGATCCTGTCATGTGCAGCTGGCTCGCAGGACAGTCTGTGCTGATACTCTTGTTACACACTGTGTGTAGGTGCTGTCATGGATCCATCCGGAGAGCCAGGCGACAGTGACACGCTGCAGTCAGCCAATGGTTGGGGTGAACGGGAAGCGCAGCAAAGAGGATGAGAAGTACCTCCAGGCGATCATGGATGCGAATGCTCAGTCCCATAAACTCTTCATTTTTGATGCCAGGCCCAGTGTCAACGCTGCTGCCAACAAGGTCTGTTTTCTGAATCTGAGTACAAAAACAATGTTTATTAAGAGGAAAACAACCAAGCAAGCTGTTATACTTTGATGTCATACCACTGCTCGTTGTGCACCAAAGTCCTTAAAGCAATTGTTGCCTCTTGGCAGCCATCTTGGTAACATTCCAAAGCAGTTATTTCAGGCTAACAAGACCAGGTTCTTATCTAAATAAATGTAATGAATTTCAGTAGTTGCCAGGACATAAAATCTGCATATAAAAAAAAATCACCATTCAAATCTGCTAAAACAAATTTTTCAAAACACTTGGTGACCAGTCCTCCCCTGCACTGTACGTTCCACCAGCCTTTGCCCTTTTTTTTAAGCCTTTTCCAACATACATTTCTGACTAATTGACTTAATAATGACTGTACACCCCTCACACCACTCGTGTGCCCTGAAGGTACTCTGTGCAGTAAGAAAGTGTGGCTTCATGTCAGCGTCGATTTTCTGGTCATCTTAGTTGGTGTTTTTTTCCCCACAAGATATACTTCTAATACACCATACACAGTTTCATGACTCCATGCTTGTGCCAGTGCAACAACACCATTGGCTGATGTTTTCTGGTTCAGCTGTTATGAAGCAAATTACGTTTTTTGACGGATGGGTAGGACGTGTTATACAACCGCTAGCTTTGGCATTATGGAATTCTCCAACAGATTTCTACTTAGTTTACTCAAAGGCGTAAGTCTCTCCCTTATGACGTCTCTGACAGAGTTCAGAGGTGACTATGTGTGATACAACACACTGGAGCTGCTTTGTTGATCTGTGCCCGTTAGATCTTTGTAATCACACTTCCTCCACTTGTCTCCTACAGATGAAAGGAGGTGGATATGAAAGTGAGGATGCGTACCAAAATGCTGAGCTGGTGTTCTTGGATATTCACAACATCCACGTGATGAGAGAGTCACTCCGCAAGCTGAAGGACGTGGTCTACCCCAACATCGAGGACTCCCACTGGCTGTCCAATCTGGAGTCCACTCATTGGCTTGAGCACATCAAGGTGAGCACGATGACACAAGAACTGACATGGGAATACAGTAAAGAAACAAAGCTGACTCAGTGTCATAGACTGTATATAAATATAAAAGATGAACGTAGCCCCAAGGCCTGTATAGTAAAGCCAATGTGGAGGTGACTTAAATCTGTATTCTTTCTCAGAAGCCTGCCGGAGGTCACTCCTCTGGCTTCAAAAAGAAAACGGCGATTCTCACTTGATTTATTCCCTCAGTAAACATTTTCCGAATATGTTTATGGTCCTAAACTCTAGTTTCAAGTCTTCTTCAATACAGTATGTTGTTTAATTAGTAAATTATTGTGTAATTTAGAGTAAAATAGACAATAAAGCAAGGTATGTTTTACAGCAGGGCTACCAGGTGATTGACAAGGAGCTACCATAGGAGCATGTGTAGTGTCTTCAAGTTCTCAGTCAGATCTGCCCTTCACTTACAACATCTGGTTTCTGAAGAGCAAGATGGCCTCAGCCAAATTCAAAACTCAAAGCTTCAAAATGTTGTGCATAAACCAGTGGGTGGCACCACAGTGTCTTTTATATACAGTCTAGGGCCAGTACCCCTGCTCTTCACCACGTTGTGTGTCTTTCTTTGTTTGCAGTTGATCCTGGCAGGAGCGCTCAGGATTGCAGACAAAGTGGAGTCTGGGAAAACGTCAGTGGTGGTTCACTGTAGCGACGGCTGGGACCGCACAGCTCAGCTCACCTCCCTGTCCATGCTCATGCTGGACAGTTACTACCGCACCATTCGCGGCTTCGAAGTCCTGCTCGAGAAAGAGTGGCTGAGTTTTGGCCATCGCTTCCAGCTGGTATATAAATTATCTCACACCTTTGTCATTTTAGAAATCCCAGTATGAACTCAGGGGGTGTTTCTAGTTCTTCTTGCATCACTGATCATCCTTTTCTCTTCTGTTTCTGCCAGCGTATCGGTCATGGTGATAAAAACCACACAGACGCAGACCGGTCACCTGTTTTTATTCAGTTCATTGACTGTGTCTGGCAGCTCACTCGCCAGGTAATAAACAAGTATTGAACTAATTTACTGAAATGTGAAAGAAGATTCCTGAAGGATAATAATTAAATTGTTTCCATTGAAGTTTCCTGCAGCCTTCGAGTTTAACGAATACTTCCTGGTCACCATCCTGGATCACCTGTACAGCTGCCTGTTTGGGACGTTCTTGTGTAACAGCGAACAGCAGAGGTTGAAGGAGGTACGTGTATTAAGCATATATGTTAAAGCATATAATGATTATTATCTTTAAGAATGTAGCAAGACTTTTTAAAAATCTAATTCCTTTAATATCCAATTGTAAATATAAACAATTGCTTTTGTGAATAGTTAGAATTCCAATCCATCATACTAAAACTAATTTTAAGCTGTAAATAATTAATCTTTTGTTCAAACTCAATTACAAATATCTTTAACTTAATTTTGACATGTTATGATTTCAAGCTTTGTGTATCCATAGTGTAATTATGAGTAGTTACAGTTCTAATTATTGATGTAAAGTTCATTGTAGAAATGTACAATTGTTCTTCCATTACAGATGCCATAAATGGAAATGTAGTTCTCAAAACTTAAATTCTGACTAGTCACAATCTAATGACTGATGTGTCTGCTTGGAGCTGTAGCTAGCAAGAATGTCATGTCAGATACCTAGAATCATGTTTCTGGTATCTGAAATGCAATTGTAACTGGTGGAAATTATATTCATACTAGTAAGACACAATATTTTAACAACTAGTCAGATTTTAATTATAGTTGTCATTCAATGAATCTCCACTGCTCAAAATGTCATGCTATATTTCCAATGATACATATCTAAAATAAATATGCTAATTAGGATGACATATAAAAAAAGGTTTGTTGGTATGTCTAACATGTCAGAAATGCAGTTGTTGATATTTGAAGTGACATTTCCAGTAGACACGATCCTTTTTCAACATGTGGAAAGTCAGTTGTAGAAATCTGTTGTCATCATCTTACTGTGAAAAAGGAATTACTGATGTCAACAATTACATCAAAGATATCTGCGGATCTGTTTTAGCTATTCAAAATGTAATTTCTACATGTGAATATACGCGTTGTAACAGGTCTTACAAATGTCTTAAAATACAATTTTGACAGGTCAAAGTGACATTTCCACTTGTGACAACTAAACATTTACTCGTCAGCTTTACTGATCAAAAGTTGAAAGGGCTCACCATAAAAAGTCTGACTGATGCAGTGTGTGTGTGTGTGTATAAAAAGAAGTGCAAAGAATAAATTACAAAGTCTTTATGGTGGTTTACTGCACAGTGTACTGACATGGACGTCTTTATGTTACAGGAGATCCCCAAGCGGACAGTGTCATTATGGTCTTATATTAACAGCCAGCTGGAGGAATTCACCAATCCTTTGTATGTGAACTACTCCAACCACGTGCTGTTCCCAGTAGTCAGTTTACGCCACCTGGAGCTGTGGGTCGGATACTACATCCGTTGGAACCCTCGCATGAGGCCTCAAGTAGGTCACGAAGCCTGCCTGCTTCTTGTTTACTTCACTGTTTTCAAAAGAAATTGTTTGCAGTTTATTTCAGCGGTTGAACTGCTGGAGTTTTACACATTTTTTTTCTCCACTTTTTTCAGGAACCTGTTCATCAGCGCCACAAGGAGCTGCTCGCAAAGCGCGCCGAGCTGCAGAAACGAGTGGACGAGTTGCAGCGGGAGGTGACCAATCGCTCAGCTTCCTCATCCTCTGAGCGGGCGGGATCCCCGACACGCTCCATCACTCCGGTGCAGACGTTCGTTTGACGCTATTGGGACCCTCATGACTGTCACAGAAGCTGAATCCCACCTGTGAGAAGGTGCTATACAGCAGTAATCAGTAGGTTACACACCTGTGTGCCAAACTGGCTCTTTTGGTGACACGCAGTGATAACACACTACCACCAAAAGTGTGAACAAGCAGATTGCTGTATCTGCAGCTCTCACAGGTCATGCAGAGTCTGCTTGTAACAGAGGTGTTTGTCTCAGAGCGCTTCACTACAGCCATATTGTACTCTTCCTCCAGGGTTGAGGGCTCATGTAACCAGAATAGCGAGGACCGTTTAGCATATCGACCTACCTACAATCAGTGTTTTTAAAGTACACTAAATAAATATTACTCGGGTTAAATGTTTATGCCTTATACACTTTATAGGAACACTCGCCTCATTCCTTGATATTGATTTGAAAGCACTACAGCTGAAGCCATAGTGAACATTTGCAGTGCAACGTAAATTAGTTTGAGCTCTAGAAAATAAGTACTAAAACTGACTTAATGGCTTGGGAATTGTTAGGTGTTGATTTCACAATGTAGCTTAAGGGCTGTAAAGTTAGCTTCTTCTAATATTAGTTATAGAGTGCATTAAAAAAAAAAAAAAAATTGGGATTGTCTAGGAAAAAAACAAAACAGTCCCTTTAGATTGTTGTGACCAAATATCAGCTTTTCTATGAATACATAATATGTCATGCATGACATTCCGTTCACTAAGAGATTTAGGTTTTGTAAGTTTCATTTTTCTAACTAGTTGACGTTATTTATTATCTTTTAGTCCAGACTTGTATTTATAACTCACAAATATTCTCTGTCTCAAGTCATGACCTGATCGGAGACGTTTCCATGCAATATTAATAAGCTGAAAAGAATATGCAATAGTTAATTTGTCCCAGTAGTTGTTTACTGAGAATGTTTGTGTGTGTGGACATTTCTTGCAGAGGCTTTTAAAGCTAGTATCAGCCAACATTAGTTTTTATAGGGAGCAGAATGTGTAACACCTCTAATAATTAGCTTTGGGTGTTTTTTTTTTGTTTGTTTGGTAATGAATCTGAATAAATATCTGTGCCTTGTTCTGAATGGTTGGGAGAAAAACTAAAACAATAGTGTGCACAGTTTGTAATTGCCGACGTTAAATGGTATATACAGTGTTAGCCTTTCCACTGCGTATGTGAATACTTGCAATAAATGCGCAACTCAGCCTCAAGGATTCATTTTTGTTTGTTGCAGAAGCATGATGTGAACACTCTTAGTCCATTTCTAGGATTTAGCTGTTTATCCACGACACTAGCATCAATTATCTCTAATTATCATTAGAATCTTGCCATAAAATATAAGATAAAGAGTGCCTTTTATTATGAATTAAGAAAAATAGTCTGCAATTGAAAGCGTGACTTTGAAGCAAATCTAATACCAGACTGGTTCTGAAAACATTAGCATGGCCATATTCAATCCGTTTCATTTGTATACTTTAGCTTTTAAACAGCATTTACCCTTTAGAGACTTGTTATTCCCTTTACTTCTGTATTTATTCATGTATCTACATCTGTATGTACCTGAACATCTGTATTGCCACTGATACTGACTTACTCTCCTAATAAAATGTACAGCTATTAAAGTCACACAGCTCCACGTGGTTAAAGTGAGGCTGCGATGCTGTATGCACTTCATTACTTCAAAACTTGAATCTGGAAACTGATGTACTGCAGGCAGCAGCGATGTCAATCTGTACTGAAATATTTAATAAAAGCGCTGATACTATGTAGTCAACCTTTTTTTTTCATACTTTTATTGCGGCGATTTCATGATGGTCATGAGTACAATCAGAAAACGTCCATTATAATTACATATAGTTGCAGTTTGCTTTTTCTTTATCGCTTTCAGTGTCAAAAACAAAGTGTGTAACTGAATCTCCTTTAAAAAGTTCAACAAGTTCGTCTCTATTTGCTTTCCCAAAATCTCCCTCCAGCCTTCTATAAATTATTTTTTGGTAAAACTGAGTACAGATAATCTCATAAACCCAATTTGTGACCAACTTTTTCTACATTTATGAGCTGTTTTTATTGTGTTTGTAACAAAGGAAGCACTATTCGGTACATTATCCATTGACGTCTTACAAATATCTGTGATGCAGCTTGGCCGATGCTGGCTGTGTTAGTTTACAACCTTCCAAGGAGTCACACAAAGACATGACTGAGTAAATAAACAAGGGAGAAGCACAGCAATAGTGGAGTAGAGATAAAGATTTACTGCAGGTAAGTGGTTGAGGGGAAAGGAAGAGAGACAGATACAGGATAGAGCCCAGAAGTGAAGTGTGAAAGAAACATGAACAAAATCTGAGAAACTTAGTCTAAGCCATCATCGGAATTCACTTTAATTTTCTACAAAATGGTTGACAGATCTTTTAATACGGGCACTAACTTTACAGCTATATCCAACCCATTTAAGGCTTCAAGATTTGTAATAATATATGACGATTAATATATAAACGTTTTCTACATATCCCTTGTGTGCACTGGAGTTTCTGTGACTAGTTTTCTACATGATCCATGCCCAGCTCAGCACCCTGGTAGTGGACTGAGCTCACAGCTGTGCACAGGATCTGTTGATATTTAAATCATTGTTTTCTTATGCAGTTAAATAGCAGCAACTTCTGTAAAAACAGCATTAAAATTAACCGGTCATACCTTGTCAGTGAGTTTAACTTCTTATATTCCAAACATTGAACTACAAGAAAAAAACATTAATTATATTTGACTGAAGATCACTTTTTTTGTTGGACACTGAAACCCTCTGACAGGATAAAGTCAAGACAATGTGACCAAAAAGAAGTAATGCAGTCCTCCAGAATATGTTGCCACAGATGTGCAAGTGTTGCCTACTAGAGGCAAATCCAGTTGACTTGTCCTAAACTTAAAATGACCATGACATGAATGACTGAGAATCTACAAACACAAGTTTTAGCAACAAGTTCACCACTGCTGGCAGACATGTTGGCTGATGGTTTGTTACTAGAGTCAGTGGTGCTGAGCTTCTGGTAACCTCCAGGTAACATTTTTGCCATTGATATAATTTCATTGCAGCAAAGGTCATATATTCATATGCAAATTTGATATGCAGCAAACTCGCGCTCAATTACTGGTGAGCTTTGTGGAAAAACTTCGGGCAGGTTTGCTGAAATGTTTTCTGTTTGGAGCAGTTTTGCTGCAAATTCAAATTTGATCTAGTTTTTATAGTATCTCAGTGTTTACATATGCTATACACAGTAGCAGTAGTGTCTTAAGGGTGATGGTGATCAGCTGTTCTTCCTCTGCCTGTGTGGGTTTCCTCTGGGCATGAACGGTTTTTGCCCAGTGTTAGCTGGGATGGGCTCCAGCTCCCCCATGACCCTATAAAGGATAAAGTGGGTGTAGCTAGTGGATTGGATTGTTTTTCATACATTTTCAATAAGTTTATCCAGAAGTTTGCTGCAGATCTAATTTGCATATAAAAATCTGATCTTCTTTCAAAATTTGCAGCGACTTTGTCAAAGGTCAACAACAACCGTTTGCTCAAATCTTTGTAAGGGAACATCAACCGAAATCAGATTCATACCTGACATCTAGCAATTTACTGTCTCCACAGTACAGTACAACATTCCTGCAGCATAGTAGATTAGAATGGTGTAGATATTCCCATTAAGCCTGGGCATTCAATACTAAAGCTACAAAGGTTTTCTGAATACCCCAAATCTACATTCTTTAGTTTTCATAAAAGTAAGGATTTTTTTAAAAGTCCTGCATTCATTCATATGCCATTCCAAACACATCTTTGAACAACCAAAAATAATGTGATTATTGTTCAAAAACTCTGGATATTATTTTACTGTTCATAAAAGTCAGATCTGTTTACTGAAGTGAAAATATTTTGCTGTCCCATCAAATGGAGATTTTTCAGTTTCAGTCTCACTCTGAGCAGGATATTTAAAATATGAAGCATAGAATATGACATTGCTGATCATTATAGTAACAAACTAAATATAGCAACAGGTGGCCAACTAGGGATGAAAACACATCTTTATTGTTTTATTATAAGTTGCTGTAGTTAGTTAGATAAGTTGTCATTAGGTTATGGACAGATTATTTTTTTTGCCAGTAACACAGACAGCAGATTTGATGTGTTTGTAAGTTATTTGGGCTGTTCTTGTGTTATGGAACGTAATGTGTGAACTTTTTCCCCTCACCAGCGCCTGCATCTCTTCTCTCGAACTATTCAAATCATCTGTCACTCAGATTACTATCAAATAAAGTGCATATTTATGAAAGACAGTGTATATAAGGCACACCTTTACATATGATTGTTGCTTTAGATCATTACAAATACGACTAATTCCAAGGCACGTAGTTTGAGATAAACCGGTCTAGCCAGCCTGCACTCACTGTGACATTAATGTGGAGCAAGGGTTGAGCTCAGGGGGGAAATAGAATGATGTGACTTTGCCTAGAGCACAGTGATTAACATTTTTGTGTTCTTTACAATGAAATACTAATTTATTAACAGGTAATAATCTAAAGATGGGTTGTTATGCATTTTCGGTGTTACCTTTACGGGGCATCTTTTTTGTTCTATCCATAGTATATATAAAAATAACATCTTTTTTATGCAGTCTTATAGGGTTTATTTCATCTATACACTTTTTTTTTAGCATACACTGTATAGAAAAACAGAGAAATTGACATTATTGACTGGATTTCACACTACATAAAGAAAACACATTACCAGGCAGCGAAAAGTGACAAGCTAAGTCTTGTACGTCCATTTTTCCCTGTTACATTAGTGATCGTACTTACAAACTGTGTACATTAATGATTTGATTGTCTATGTTGTGGAAGCGTGTTGAATCAATCTGGACATCTGATTGGCTGCGCGGATTCAAACTGTAAATCCCGCGGACTGCTGTAGTGTCGCGATAGGTTTCCTTTTCTTCTTCGGGAGCCGTCGGCCTCTTCCGCTTACATGACGACGACGGCGTTGATACAAAAAGAGAGAAGGAAAACACAAGGAAAACAGCTTTCTTGGCGAGAACAGCGGAAACTTCATATAAATAGCCAGATTGTTATCAACGGATAGCTCAGGCAGCGGCGTAACTAACGCTTAATCTCAAGTCAGAGTGTCTGGATAACGTGTGAGCAGTGGAAGATCACAGATATTTGGAGTTTATTGTTCTTCGCCTGCTCCCTCCAGCTAAGCTATTTCTGTGTTAACCCATCTAGCCGAGCAAGCTAACGTTAGCTAACGCTGGATGCCAACACGGTGTGTGTCCTTAGTAGTTGTCAAGAAAGGAAATACCGCCGTTAATCCGTTCAGTTTGCAGCTGGACTCTGCTAACCTCTTCTAGCTCGGCGGCTTTAGTTAGAATGGCAACGTCGGCTCTGTACGCCTGTACGAAGTGTAACCAGCGGTACCCCTTCGAGGAGCTGTCGCAGGGCCAGCAGCTGTGCAAGGTTTGGGAGTGTGTGGGATCGAGGCTGACTGTAAACATGACACGAACAGTGTTTTTTTTAAAAGAGTGTGGAAGTGTGCGGGTGTTATTGCCGCCCGGGTGTGATGTTGCTACGACAAGTAGCAGGTTAGGCAAGCTCAGATTATGTAACAAGTTGGAAAACGACCGTATTAGCGTGACCATGTTTAGATCATTCCCCATCACCCTGCTGTTTATTAAAGAGGAATAACACAATCATGACACGTCCTTACGTGCTTGATGTTTATTCAGGGCGCCTTATGGAATGATATTTTTACGATTTTCCATCACGGCACATATTTGGCAACGTGTTGCTCTTGAAGGGCTTCAAATGTACTTCATGTACAAATTAGGAGCTTGTCTGTAAGAGAAAAGTATAAAGATGAGGAAGGGCAATTTCAGAGCCTTGATCCTTCAATACACCTTGTGTTCGCACCTTTATTTACTTCACTGTCACTCTGTTATGGTTCATATTTTCTGTAAAAATCCATCCAGCACTTTTGAGTTTTTTTTCTTCTTCATAAATTATTTACAGGACTTTAAGTTTTACACAAGCATAGTTGATGGTACAAGGTTAGCTGATGGTTATAAAGGTTATAGTGCAGTAATGTTTTTCCAGCGAGATGTTTTAAATATTACAAAACACCAAGTACAGCCACAGTTACCCAACAATAGTGATGGTTATTACTGCTTACTTGTACCACATCGCCAAGGCCTACGGGCATCAGCTATTAGAGGTCGTCCACAGGAAATTTTGAGCGTCAAACACTTAGTTTCCTGCATTCTGGTGCATTCTGGGGCCCTTTCTGCATCAGTGTATGATATATGTACATTTATGTAATGGATAAGAACACCAAAGTCAGGCACCATGTGGTACTCTAAAATATAACTGAGTATATTTTCATCTAAATATGTTTTCCACAGTAGATTCAATGATTGTAGGAGCTCAGAATTCATATTTAGAAGGTTAAAGAAAGGCCCAGTGCTGAAGAAAAAAAGACAGGTTTTTTATAATATAGCTTCCTTTATTTATTTTTATTGGTTGGGAGACACATGCAAATGTTCCAAATATTTATCATTTGTGTCCTCCTGAAATCTGCACCTATGCGTACAATAGATTCTTTGTCTACAACACTGAATAGTGAGCTGTTGATATTTTCATACCTAATGTAGCCACAAGCTGTTAAAGAACACACACACACACACCAAGTTGTGCGGATATACACTTACAAGCCAGTATTGTTTGTGATGTGTCTATTGTAATGGCACGATTTATTTGTCAGGTTTTGCCAGCAGACTCTCACGAGAGCACTGACATTTGTTTGTTTTGGTACCACAGGAGTGTCGTATCGCACACCCGATAGTCAAGTGCACATACTGCAGATCTGAGTTCCAGCAGGAAAGGTAAGATGTGTGCCCCTAGTGATGATTTTCTTTTTTTTTAATTCATGCTAATGCAGTGAATTTCCTGGCTTTTTGTGTAATTTGTTGTAATCTGTTTATTCTTTACAGTAAAACAAATACAATCTGCAAGAAATGTGCCCAGAATGTCAAACAGTTTGGCACAGTGAGTAGCAGTTTTCTTCTTCTTTTTTCTTTTAACTGAAGCACTTTTAATGCCAGTTCTGTTTGCTCAATTCTGTTTCATTGATTAATTTATGTATTGTTTATTTATTTTTATTCATGTTTGTCTGGTTTTATAGCCCAAGCCCTGCCAGTACTGTAACATCATTGCAGCGTTTATCGGGACAAAGTGTCAGCGTTGTACTAACTCAGAGAAGAAGTATGGACCTCCACAGACCTGCGAGCAGTGCAAACAGCAATGCGCCTTTGACCGTAAGGAGGAGGGCAGGAGAAAGGTATAAAGCTAACACGCATGCAGTTTAAATATCCGACGAATGTCCAACAGTGAGTCTTATGAGCTGTTCTCTCCAAACTGTATTACAGGTGGATGGAAAACTGCTGTGCTGGCTCTGTACGCTGTCCTACCGCCGTGTCCTACAGAAGACTAAGGAACAGAGGAAGGGTTTCGGATCTTCCAACTCCTCATCCCTGAATGAGAAAGACCACCACTCCAGACCGCACCATCACCACCACCACCACCAACACAGACACAGCAGCTCTCATCACAAGTATGTCCTCTGTTGTGTTACTTCTTTCTCTCTGATCATCCCCAGACACTTTATTTTCAGCATTTAATGGTGAAAAGATTTGTGTACCTGCTGTGTTTGCTAAGTGTACCCATCTTTTACAGGCTGAGTGGGAGCTTGAGTCCTGAGCAGGAGCAGGGACTGTGGAAGCAGAGGTAAAGGTTATTTGAACTGCATGTTGAAAAGGGAAAATGCGGTGTGTCGACTGTGTACAAATTGTCCACTGACATCTTGGTTTTATTTGCAGCCATAAATCGTCTTCAATCCAGAAGGAGACTCCAAAGAAGAAACCAAAACTGGAGATGAAGCCATCCAATGGGGACAGGTATGACAGATCTTTTTGAGAAAACATTAGTTACATTTTTGTTACATAGAAATAGTTATTCCTTTTGGTATAAGCCTGCATACAGTTTTTTTTACCTATCAACATTATCTTCATGCTCTTTCATTTATCTCAACAGTAGTTCCATTACCCAGTCTATGGATTCTGGAGGAACAGACAACTTCATTCTTATCAGCCAGCTGAAAGAGGAGGTGATGTCACTGAAGAGACTTCTGCAGCAAAGGGATCAGACCATTCTAGAGAAGGACCGAAAGGTACTTATCAGCCATAGTCAAAACTGCTCTACTGCTGGTTGCTTGTATTTGCTGGAGTTATTGATTGAATGATGAAATTCTCCTCCAGCTCACGGAGCTCAAAGCCGATTTTCAGTACCAGGAATCAAATATGAGAGTGAAGATGAACCAAATGGAGAAATCACACAAAGAGGCGATGGAGCAACAGCAGGTAGGAATATATTATCTGTGTGTGGTGTGACACGTCACGAAAATGCTCATTTGTGCACGGATAAAAGTGTGTGCTCGATAGAGTCAACACCATACTTGGACTATATTAAAGTTTTTGCTTTAGAGTAGTTCTTGTTCTTATTAACTAATAAAACATAATGCAGGTTTAATACAGATGTTGCACTGCAATCAGCAGACACCCCATTGTGGGAAACAATTAATACCACAGTTATCTTCTAGCCCGGTCAGGTTATATAGTTTATTAGTATCAATAAATACTTCAAATATCTGGACCTTTGTCGTGATTGTGCCCCATATACCGTCTGTGCTAGTATAGTACATGGATGATTCACTTGTTGCACATGTTTTCACTCTGTTGTTATGGATACGAGGTGTGAGTCAGTTGAGCCATTTCCTTTGTGGTTAACTTTGCATTATAGTTGTTGTTAAAGTGGTTAAGTGTGATTCTGAGGCTGACGTGCTTCCTATGTTTGATGCACCAAAGGTTGTTTTCACTCGTAGTCTACTCAGTTAAAAGTAGCCCGTGTTCATGTTTACCACTTTGTTTTCATCCAGGAGATAATGTGGCTTACGAAGGTGTTAAATGAAGAGCTTGTCTAGTTCAACCACATACATTTAGTTTTTTATATTGCGCTTGTTCTCCATACAGCAGGTATCCGTGAGCCAGACACTCGTCAAAAGAATGATGACAACCATGAATAATAAAACTGAATGCTTTGACACTGTAATGTGTTAAAGCCAGTTACTGTGTTTGCTTCCATTCAAATCACTACCAAGATTTAATGTCTGTTCATGTGTTCTGAGTTTGTATCACCATGGAACACTATGTTAATAACAACCCAGCCAATATGTGGGGGGAAAAAATCATGTTTTTAAAAGTTTATGCTTGTGAAAAAAACAAGCACTAGTCTCTGCTGTGAAATGCTGAGGACAAGTCTGCTGAAGGCTGATTGGCAACTTTCACACCAGCCCAAATGAAGCGTTCCAACTGTGCAAAAAGGCCTGAGTTTGTTTTGACCGAACCAAACACATTAGATGTGAAACCACAAACTAGCCCTTTAGATACAGACTATTTTTGTCACTTTGCGGCAGTAGACTAAGCTTCCCACGATAATAAACTAAACACTCAAGGCAACTTCCACTCATTAATGCGCATGTACTGCTGAGAATGGCACAAGATTGTAGCCAGAGAATGAAAGATGGAGAAGGAGACAGTCGGTTCAGCCTCTTTATCATCAGGTTGTCTGTGAATCTTAGTTGTCTGTAATGACAGTTTGTAAAACTACCCGGTGTAAACTAGTCCCTGCAGAGGCGAGGATTGGTAGTGTACCTTTGCTCTCCATTCCTGCCCCTCTGCCTCATCTCATAATTCTTAGGAAACTTAAAACAAGCACACTGAGCTGTTGTGCAAATTCTGGCATCAAGGGAAGACACATTTGCATAACTAGCTAGTAAACTGTAGGCTGGAGTTGGTGAAGTAACATGCGATCATACAAGAGAACAACTGATGCTATTAAGCTTGGAACATTTGTGAAGTTCTAATGTTTTATAATGTAATGTTTTACCGTCTACTACGGTGTTAAAAATTGCCACTATCTGTTTTCTAACACATTTATTCGTTTGTTCCCACAGTCCAAGAACAGGGAGCTGATGAAACAAGTGGCTGCCCTCTCGAAGGGTAAAAAGTTTGACCGGACAGGAAGCTCACTGCTGTTGCCCTAACAATAGGCCGGCCAGCGGGTAACAACACAGAGCGGCTTCATTTTTGTAACACTGTGAAAGTCTCCCTCCTGTGTTTCCTCATTACCATCAACATCGATTACTTCTTACTTGGTAACGCCAGACACCATGTTGTACATGGAAATCAATTGTTCAATCTCTTTCTCTAAATGTCAACATATTTTAGATATTTTATGGCGACTTTTCCACTGGATCATAGGGTGTGACTTTGGATGGAGTGGAGGATGGAGCCCTCGTTTTTAACACTGCCGGGCCAAAACAAAAAGCATGGTGTGCATATGTGGATAGCATTGTGTTGACTCAGTGTATCCACTTAATTTTTATGGATGTCATGCATTTTATTTATTCAACTGTATTTCCTAGCTTTTTTATTTCCTCACAACATACTAAGAGAATATCCCACATTTTGGGGTTTTCTTCAATAGCAATTAGTTATATTTTTCTAAATGGATGCGATTGTGGAAGATAAGTTCTCCTTAACGGAGACCATGTGCAACTTTACAATGTATGCAAACGTGGGAAGGGTGACCACTGAGCTGCTGCTCAACAGTAGAGAACTCTCTCAGTAACAATTCATAAAACAACCAATGAACACTTTGAAAGGCCGTCTGATCGACGCCTCTTGGCTGCCCTCTTTCTCACTGTGTGACAGCTGTAGTGCTTTGCTGTTTCTCTTTAGTGGAACGATTGTAATACTGCATGATTTTACTGCCAGATACCGGATGGCATTGTGGTCAGACTTCTTTTCCCCCCTTTTAATTAGTTTTTTAAGGATCACTTGTAAATGTATTACTGGGGTCAGCCATTGTATTTAAACTATTGCTTGTATCTGTTTTAGTGAGTACAGTATGTGTATGGTAAGGCCAGTTGAAATTAACATGTCTGTAGAAGATGCTTTTTAAAGGAACACACCTCTCACCCTACATTATTGGGCTGGTTTCATACTGTGGTGTCCAGGATCACTTTTGTACTTTTTTCCAATCCAAGTGTTTTAAAACTATTAAAACTGGCTAAACTGTTACTGTATGCTTGTCTTTACTGACCTCATAACTGTTTCATTTTCCTAAATTTAAAGGTTTTTTTTTTTTTTCAGGATTCAGGACCTCTCGCTATTCGAGCTGCAATGATTTATCAAATATTTGTCAACTGTTAAGTTAATCGGCAACTGTTTTGACACAGTCTGTGAATCTATTTGAGCGTTTTTTTAAGGACAAAAAAGTCAATATTTTCTGTTTCCAACTTCCTAAATTAAAATATGTTCTGGTTTCTGTACTTCTCTGTGACAGTAAAGTGTACACAAGACATTCTGATGATAAAATCCTGAGCTTTGGGAGACACTTTTTTTTGCTGTTTTCTGGTATTTTATAGACAAAATAACTAATTGATTCACCTAGAAAATAATCAATAATGAAAATAATTATTTGCAGCCCTAATTACAATGATTTAATAGTTCACATTTAGTAGAAACATGGTGCTTCCACTGCATGAACTTTACTTATTGTTCTTTACATGTGTGCGATTATACTTTACATTCTATCATGCCGAGTGCAGAAGAACACCCTCAGATGAAAATCCACCATGAAGAAAGTCAGATTTTTGGGATTCTTGCTCAAGTCTGCTGATCACAGGATAAGGCATGAACTGAGGCACACATACTTCTAAAGTTCTGTTAAATTTTCACAGCGGAACACTCAGTGTTTCTGCTGAAGTCCATCCACAGTCATTGATTAAACCCCTAAAAACTCACCTCTGTGTATCAAAGTTGCACATTTAGAAGTTTTTCTCCATAAAAAATATTACTTGTTGGCGTAAAACAGCTGAGATGTAACTCTGCACTCTTTCTTCCTCTAGAATGTGCAGATCTATGAGATCTTCGCCTCTCTTTACCCACACCTCCACTGCGGGATGCAGCCCGAGCTCACCAGCTCACCTATGAACCGAACACTAAAATTACTCCGCGATGCACAATTTCAAGTTGTAATATTGAAGTAGTACAAACCAAAAACTGATTCTGAAGAAGAGGAATGTGGAAAGCTGCACTCTGTTTTGTATGTTTCTTATGTATGAAACCCTGGATGACTGAATCCACTAAAAAAAAACACCATATGGACATTTTAAACAATAAAAAAGGTGATTTTCAGTGTTAACAAATTGATCTACTTTCCAAAAAAGTAAGAAGTGCAAACTTTAGGAATAGTTGGTCTAGTTTTTTAGATATGTTCCCTGTGAGAAAACTGTCATCATGAAACAATGTGGTGAAGAAACACTGTGGTTGTTGTGAGATCAGTATCACAATCCAACTTCAGGCTGAATAAGAGTGAGACGGCCACACAAGAGTTGAGACTAAAAATAAGTTTACTTTACAGGCCTAAAATGGAAATTAACCAAAGTACAAACAAAGTAAAACCAAATAAGGTGGGAGCTGGAGGAGAGAGGAGGATGAGCTGACCGCACCACCTCATAAACTGAAACAGGACCAGGTGAGATGAATCTCCTCCATGACGCCCAGAGGGGGTTTCACTTCAGGAAACAACTGCAGACATGATCTGTCCTCAGACGTACTCAGAGAAACGTTGTCAGGGTTTATCTCCACATGAAGGTGCCCTTAGTAACCACATTTATTAATGTTTATTTAAGATAAATAAAGCAAACTCTGAACCTGTAATTAACTTAAGAGTGATGGCTTGGGCAGTTAATTCAAATTAGCTACAACAACCAGAGATCAGTACTGACCCAGAACAGTGACCTCAAAACTCCATAATAAAAGTTTTTTTTTTTTAAAGGGTTGAGGAATGCCAAGAAAACGAAAAATAATGAGCTCAGTTATCATGACTGATTTATGTAATATATTTTTGTATAACCAAGGAAGGGCAGTATCGTCAAACTTTAAGGACAGCAGAAAAAGTACGAATTTAACATTTGTATAGGATAAACAAGGGTAGAAATACATAAACATATATTCAGCGCATTGCCATACTTCATTGTATAGACTGTGAAACTCATGTGTGCAAATTATTGCCAAATAATTTGTGGTTATAGAAGTTTGCTCCTTTTGCGCACACAGTGTACCGCGTTTCGGGGAGGACCTAAACGCGTCACAATGTTCATCCGGGTCACACGGACCTTCCGCTCGCTCGTCTGCAGACCGCTGCGGTGCGTGACACACATAAATAAACACCAAAGTTGGTACCGAAATTAGTTGTGTGAAGACTGCATTAAATGCGTTTTCTGTTTGTTTTCCTTTCAACCACGAAATATTGATGTAGTTACAAGAGAAAATATGCTGAACTACATGCATTTTAGCTAATGCATAATAAGTTATTTTATCGAGCTAGCATTAGCTAACTCGGTTAGCTGTCTGCGTTAGCATCCAGGAGGTACAGCAAGCTGGACAAAACCCAGACTGAATAAATCCGAGGAGAAGTCACGCAAGGTGAGTGTAATTTGATTCTGTGAAACTTCTGAAATGTACCCTTTACCGTGTTGCCTGCGGGCTAAAGCTAGCTGTTCTAATCACTGACGTTGTTTGTATCTTCATTGTTACTCAGCTAACGTTATCAGGCTTTTATGATCACATTCAAAGCTCCAGGTCAGAACGACCAGTTGAATTGTTTGAGAAAGATGAATTTGTTATCTTTCCCAAAGTCTTAATGGGGTCTAACAGTAGTAAGACGCCACTAACTTCTGCTACAGTGTTAGCTACTGTGTGCAGCTAAAGCAGAAGTGAACCAAATGTAATGTACAACCAGACGTTAAATATGTCAATGGTAGAAAACACAGGAGGTGCTATTTGTCTGGACATCAAGGTGTTTGAGCCTTCAATGAGGATACTGTAACGAAGAACAGGAGATCTTACAGTTTATCTTACAGACTTAACAATTTGAAGACATACTTGTGTTTGGAAATATGTGTTTATACGTGTCTTGTACTGAGACGTGAATGATAACTTAATTCTGTTAGAACGATCTTATGCAATGTGACTGTTGAGGCAATGATGCTTTCTTGAAACATAGATTAAATGTATGCATTGATATTGTGATCTACACTTTCTTTGTTGACATTTAAACATTTTTTTTAGCCAAGTCAGTTGATAGGAAATATCACTTGAATATGTTGTCCTTTTGAAATTTAGTTTGAATGCAGTGGGAGGTTGAATCAAGGATAACAGTGATGCCTCTCACTGATGTTTCAAGTCACAACACCGCATTAGAAGATAGTCCGAATGTTTAAACTGTAAATGTTCTCCCTTTAGGATGTCGGACTCAGACAGTGATGAGGACCAAGATCGTCCTTTTTCTCTCACTGGCTTCCTCTTTGGAAACATCAATGAAGATGGACAGTTGGAGGATGACAGTGTTTTGGACAATGTAGGTGTTTAAAGAGCATGTCAGCAACCTTTATGAGCAGTTTTTAAGTGGTAACATCATGCTTTGCATTTGAACTAAGGTTTTTAATTACTGATGGAAGTTATGTGTAGTGTACTGTTTTTTAAGAGTATAATTCATTTACACTGTCACTGAAATGTTTTGTTTCTGCCCTCTTTTCCTACATCAGGAGTCCAAAAAGCATCTAGCTGGTTTGGGTACTTTGGGTTTAGGCTCACTCATCACAGAGATTACTGCCAATGAGGATGAAGATAAGGAGGAAACCAGAGACTCTAGTAGTGTGGATGCAGAGGGTGAGTGTAAATCCATAAATTGATTTTCTATGAGTTGAGTCGGGCTGCATGCTGGGTCGGTGGTTAGCATCATCGTCTCACAGCTAGAAGATCCCTGGTTTTCCACCTGATCAGGACACCTGGGGTCTTTCTGTGTGGAGTTTGAATGTTCTCCCTGTGCAATGTGTTCTCCAGCTTCCTCCCACACAGTCCAAAAACATGTTGAGGTTAATTGGTGATTCTAAACTGTCTGTCGGTGTGAATGTGAGTGTGTTTGTTTGTCTCTAAGTGTAGCCCTGTGATAGACTGGTGACCTGTCCAGGGTGTCCCCTGCCTTCACACTGAGTCGACTGGGATAGACTCCAGCCCCCCTGCGATCCTACAGAGGATTAAGAGATGGATGGATGGATGGATGAGTGTAGTCACAAACAGAAAAGAGTAATTTTTTCAACTTTTTGCCTTGTCCAGGTTGGGTTAAAAGCACCGATGATGCAGTTGATTATTCTGACATCAGTGAGGTTGCTGAGGATGAGACAAAGAAGTACCGTCAAGCCATGGGCTCTTTGCAACCAAGCAGGAAAACAGGTGATTATCGCATTTTTAATGTTTGATTACTTTTGTTAAAATAGGATTTATTTTCTCAAGGTGTATAAAATGGATTTAATCATTGAAAAGCAAAAGATTTTTAGCCTAAATAGTAAAAGGAAAATTCCAAACGTGTTTTATGTTTGTTTTTTGTTTGCATTTTGTTTTCTTATCAAGGATTCCAAATTGTTGTTGGACTTTGTTACTTTTTTGTTTATACTTGCATTAATGTAAACATGTTTTCTCACTCATTAATTGCAGATGATGAGGATGACTATGATGCTGACTGTGAGGACATTGACTCGAAGCTTATGCCTCCTCCACCACCACCAAGTCTTCCTACAGCTGCTGCTAAGAAAGACGAACCCTCAACCCAAAGCCCAACTGGTAAGAACATGTCTACCCATATTTTTTTTCCCGTTGAGCAGTTGTATCTTACTCTTGTAGAGTTTGACATTTAAGTAAATTCAGGCTAGGTTTAAGTATTTAAGACACAGAATTTTGATAAAACGTGATTGTCCGTATTGCTGCTGTGACCTGTCACTGTCTGTCCTGGCAGTTGGGGAAGACGGTGATGGCATCATCCTGCCCTCCATCATCGCACCATCCTCTACGGCTGATAAGGTGGACTTCAGCAGCTCCTCCGACTCTGAATCAGAAACCGATCGTCCCTGCCAGGGCTCGGGGGCTGGAGGTCCCCCAGACAGGCTCACCCTCCCTCTTGCTGGCATCATGCAGAAAGATGCGGCCAAAGCATTGCCAAGTGTCACAGAACTCTTCCCAGAGTTTAGGCCTGGAAGGGTAAACCATTTTTATAGGCACTGCGCTAAGCTAAAATGTATTGTTAGGCATGCCAAAGGTTTATTTTATAATCATCATTTTAAATTCAAGAAGTGCACTGACTCAGTTTTGGATGTGTTACTAGGTGCTTAGGTTCTTGCGACTGTTTGGTCCTGGAAAGAACATGCCATCAGTTTGGAGGAGTGCCCGCAGGAAAAAGAAGCGGAAACACCGAGACCCTCAGCCTGGAACACCACCTCCAGAAGGAGAGCCCTCAGAACAAAGCCAGGAGAAGAAGTCTGGATGGCTTTACGAGTACGCTCCCCCTCCACCTCCAGAGCAGTGTCTCTCTGATGATGAGGTAAGTCTTCCAGTTTTACAGGCTGTTGTAAGTTTTCATGGTGTTAATTGTTAGCAATCTGGCAACATGTCATCGTATCCAGCACCTAGAATGCTTTTCTATGCTGTCCAGATAACCATGATGGCTCCAGTAGAATCAAAGTTTTCACAAACTTGTGGCGATGGGGACAAGGAGGCAGAGTCTCGACCTAAAGTAGCAGAATGGAGATATGGTCCAGCCCAGCTCTGGTACGACATGTTGGGCGTCCCTGAGGATGGAAGCCATTTTAACTATGGGTTCAAGCTTAAGGAACATCAGCCCAGTGAGCCTGAGAAGCAGGATGCACCTAAAGAAATTCCAGAGCCTATGCAAGAGGTACGCAGACACAGACATCTGTAGCCATAACAGGGAAACTACACTGTTTGTGTTTCTGATTATGTGTATTATGTGTCTGTAGGAACAGAGGCAGGGCGATGACGATGATAATGGTGATAGTGACGATGAAGAAAAAGACAAAGAGGCCCTAGAGAACGAGCTCTTCCTGATGGTCACTCAGCTGCAATGGGAGGATGATATAATTTGGAATGGGGAGGACGTAAAACACAAGGGCACCAAGACTCAGCGAGCCAGTCTGGCAGGATGGCTGCCGTCTAGCATGACCCGCAATGCCAATGCTTACAACGCACAGCAGGGTAAGATGCCAGGAGAAAATACAAAAGGGAATCTTGTTCTTTGTCTTTTCTGTGATGCAAATTACACACTATGCCCAAGCAGTATATGCAAAACTTGAATAAAATTGTTGCTCCAAACCAAACTCAACAGTTTTATAAAAATTTTAGTGTGCAGTAATAACTGATAGTGGAGCAGAATGTATGTAAAACTATTTTATTTACTATTTAATCTTGCAGGTCTAACAAGAAGTAATTCCCAACTGGTGCCACCTACACCTCCACCCATGCCCAAAGCATCTTCGATCTCTGGCTCTAAGCGGGAAAAAAACAGCCATGATAATCAAGGTCAGTTAATTATTTGGTCACAATGGACATAAGTTATTCACTGGACTTATTTATCTTGGGATAGTCTCTCATTTTCTGTAATATCTTCATTTATTTTTGTTTTTTTGCAGCCTCTCATGAAGAAGACTGTCCTTGGTTCTCCATTTTTCCAATTGACAATGAAGAGTTGGTGTATGGACGCTGGGAAGACAACATTATCTGGGATGACCAGGAGATGGATTATTTTCTCACACCACCTGTGCTCACACTGGATCCCAATGATGAGAATATCATTCTAGGTATATTCAAAAAATATTAAGCTGCACGGTAACTTCTGCTAAGATCTTAAATTAGCCACATCCTGTTTTAGTCTGCTTTTCTTGATACATGCTATGCTGCGGCCTTTTGTAGAAATTCCTGATGAAAAGGAGGAGACAACCTCTCACTCCCCATCAAAAGAGAATAAGAAGGAAACGGCAATCAAGAAGAGCCGCATCCTGCTGGGGAAGACTGGAGTGATAAAAGATGAGCCACAGCAGGTATGTCGTCTCATCAGCGCATGCATAAGCACATGTTTGAAAATGAAAATTGATAGATTATAAGCTGTGTGTCTTCAAGGAAGACATGGAAAGAAAAATGAAATGATAAAATACATCTCTGATAAGGAAGACCAGGGCTGACTCTGTGAAATAAAACAGATATATGATTATGTATACTATGCAAAAAATAAAAAGGGAAAACGGTTCATGGACACCCCCCATTATCAGTGTGGCAGAGCCTTGAGTGGAACCGGCTATTTCTTTCAACCCATGTAGGGTCCCAGCCTGATAGCCTGAGCTCCCCTTTAGGCTCTTCTCTACTCTCATCTCTCTCCCCCTGCTGTACTCTGCTCTCCTTCACTTTGTTCCACTGCTCCTCCCTGTCTCATGTTACTTGTCTTATACAATTAAATAAAACATTAACGTTAGATCATTTACACTCACATCACATCTGATTACAGTGTGAACACTATTTTTTACCGAACCATCATCGGTTATGAGTCAGTAAAAGGCTAATGATAACTGGCTAGTGTCATCTCCATCAGGTGTCTTTCTCTTCTTAGAGAAATATTTGAACAAGATGTTAGCTTAATGCTATCAGTTAGTTTACTCACGCTAGCGACACTGAGTTGGCACCGGGCCCAGTTAACGTAATCTGTCGATATGTTACGTTAGCTGGCCATCAATATTTTGCGAAAGTCTATTTAACTTGTAAAATCTATTCTGAGTTACCGTAAGCTAATAAGTCTACCTTTCCTCTGGTAAGTCGCTGCCCTATTCTCTAAGACGACCCTCCTCTGACTATCTGACCTGGAGCCTGGTGCTGGACTTGACATCACTTTCAAGGCCGCGCTCTCGCGAGTAATTAACGTTGTATTAACCTCCCAAAGACGAGAGACTGAGCAGGATAGTTCTCTGTAATTTACCTTAGTACTCACCAGTAATTAACGTTTCATTAACCCCCCGAAGAGTAGAGACTGAGCAGGATAGTTATCTGTGGTTTACCTTAGTACGTCTCGCGAGTACCCAGTGCAGGACTCTGCTGTGAAGGGGAAGACATGCGGCGGTGGTGTATTTGTGACAATAGGGAAAAAAAAAGGAAGGAATGAATGTAGAGGAAACACTGGATAGAATTCTTGCATCTGAAGCTAAAGAATTCTTACTATTGTTTGTAAACTGGAACTGTGAAACTTCACAGCTATTCTCATAATTCAATTAAAGCATTAAGAAGTTAGAAGACATTAACTAAATATGCTTTCTTTCAACTCAGAACATGTCCCAGCCAGAGGTGAAGGATCCCTGGAACCTTTCCAATGATGAGTTCTACTATCCCAAACAGCAGGGCCTCAGGGGAACCTTTGGTGGCAACATCATTCAGGTAATCAGCATCCCACAACAATACAGATAAAGCCGACAAGATGCCATCAACCAGGAAATACTTTAAATCGTCAGTTATTCTGTAAATATGTGGCAGAATCCTAAGTCGTACATAATTAAGCAATTAAGCAATAATTGATGTTGTGAAATATGACTGAGTAAATTTTCTGCCTTTAACAGCACTCAATCCCAGCTCTGGAGTTAAGACAGCCGTTCTTCCCCACTCACATGGGGCCCATGAAGCTTCGCCAGTTCCATCGGCCAACTCTGAAGAAGTACTCATTCGGAGCTTTGGCTCAGCCAGGCCCCCATGCTGTTCAGCCGCTGCTCAAACACATAAAGAAAAAGGCCAAGGTGGAGCTCTGCTCAAAACAAACGTTATTACTCTGTGAACATACAGATAACCTTGTAGTGTTTTTGCCATTTTTGCAATAATCATAATGGTGTACTGTTTACATGTGCTGAAATTTTTGTTGGATAGATGCGAGAACAAGAGCGGCAGGCAGCAGGAGGAGGAGACATGTTCTTCATGCGAACTCCGCAGGACTTGACGGGCAAAGACGGAGATCTGATCCTAGCAGAGTACAGCGAAGAATACGCTCCCCTCATCATGCAAGTCGGCATGGCTACCAAGATCAAAAACTATTACAAAAGGGTGAGAATAGTATTTTTTTCCACTTTCATGGCGAGAAACTGAGAAACACAGCAGCGCACACAAATAGTGTAAATGTAAGATCATATTCAAAGTCACCAAATTTTCACTGGTTACTTGTTCCTTAAATACAGTTGTTAAAACAGATGGTTACTATATTTTTCAGAAACCTGGAAAAGATCCTGGAGCGCCCGACTGTAAATATGGAGAGACAGTGTATTGCCACACTTCCCCTTTCCTGGGTTCTCTGCATCCTGGACAGCTGCTCCAGGTCAGCATCATCACACTCAAAGATTCAATATTTGGATTATGTGAATGTGTGACGCATCGCTGGTCTGTTATCTTGGCAAACTGTGAGCTGGTCTGCCCTTTTCTTTCAGGCATTTGAAAACAACCTCTTCCGTGCCCCAATCTACCTGCACAAGATGAAAGAGACAGATTTCTTAGTCCTACGAACACGACATGGCTACTACATCAGAGAGATTGTGGACATTATTGTAGTCGGTCAGGAGTGCCCCTTGTTTGAAGTTCCAGGGCCAAACTCCAAACGAGCCAATACTCACATCAGAGACTTCCTGCAGGTATGTTTGATAGCCCAACCTTTCCCAGAAACTCCAGATGGTGATGTCGCTGCAAATGTTCAGCTGTCACGTCTGTGTTCTGTAGGTTTTCATTTACCGCTTGTTCTGGAAGAGCAAGGATCGGCCCCGGCGAATCCGCATGGAGGATATAAAGAAAGCTTTCCCCTCCCACTCAGAGAGCAGCATCAGGAAACGACTCAAGCTCTGTGCTGACTTCAAACGTACAGGTAGACTTACACCCGTTTAGCATTTAGTGATCATTATCGTGAACTGGACTAACCTAACACAGCTGTGTAGAATCAGGGCAAGACTGAGGTTATAAAGAGATTCTGTGCTGTTTGAAGCAGCGTGAGCTCAGTGGTGTATGTGACTAGAATTGACAGCCAGGGATCTGAGCAGGGAAAGAGCTTTTTAGGCCTACTGTGGATTTATGCTAGAGATAAGATGTATTTATAGCACAGCATAAGGAAACAGCATATGGCTGTTGAGTATCACCAATTCATATATTTCTGCAATGTGCATATAATAAAAACAAAACAATGGCAAGATTTTACTTTCCATTCATTCATTTATTTATTAAATCTTTATTTCAATCTTGAAGAATCATTAAGGACATGCCCTTATTTTCAGTGATGTCAAGAGTATTCATCATCAAACAGAATAAATAGGGCAGTGACAATGAGGGGGGGAAAAAAACATCAAATCACGGTTAAATTCAAGTGCAGAGTTGTTTTTGATCATGGTTTGAAATTGACCTACAAGTACAGTTGTGTTAAGTTTCAGTGTTTGTTGTAAAATGTTCCAGGTGTTTGCAGCACAAAAACTAACTACATGGCTTTTTACGCTGCATTCTATGTTCAAGTAAACATGCCAGCTGAGAGAAAATGAATCAAGTGCCTTTTCCTCATGCCAGGGATGGACTCAAACTGGTGGGTGTTGAAGCCTGACTTCAGATTGCCTACAGAAGAAGAGATCAGGGCCATGGTGTCTCCAGAGCAATGCTGTGCTTACTACAGCATGCTGGTGGCGGAGCAGAGGCTCAAGGTAACACTATCCACCTCCAAGTAACTTCAGATGGTGTACATAAGTAAACAGTGTGTCTACTGCTTCACTCACAGTTATCTGACCTCTTTAGGATGCCGGATATGGTGAGAAGTCCTTCTTTGCTCCAGAGGAGGAGAATGAGGAGGACTTTCAAATGAAGATTGATGATGAGGTATTGATCCGAACATGTTGAAGTTAACTGATCGAGGCATGAGAAAACTTTTTAGATTCACACTGAGTCTGTCACACTTCCTAGGTGCGGACAGCTCCTTGGAACACAACAAGAGCCTTCATTTCTGCCATGAAGGGGAAATGCCTGTTGGAGGTTACAGGCGTGGCTGATCCCACAGGCTGCGGAGAGGGTTTCTCTTATGTGAAAGTGCCCAACAAGCCCACTCAACAGAAGGTCTGACTGTCCTCGTGAAGTTCTGCCACCTTGGCATTGTTTTCTGTACATGTTCTGCTTTGTGTTAGTATAGAGGGTAAAAAAAAAAAAACTTGGTTCTGTCCATGTTTCCAGGATGACAAAGAGCCACAGCCTGTCAAGAAGACTGTGACGGGGACAGATGCTGATCTCAGGAGGCTGTCACTGAAGAATGCCAAGCAACTGCTGCGCAAGTTTGGTGTTCCAGAGGAAGAGGTAAGACCAGAGTCATATGCTGAAAACTGATGTAGGAAAGCATCAAGCTTAAGGAGACGTTTCCCTAATTAGAGGATCCCTGTTTTGATATCAATAACCAGCTGAATTGATCATTTCAATTTTTCTGTTCTTGTGTCTTTTATTTTCTCTCTATGGAAATTCCCAAAAAGACTTTGAATGTGTTTTTGGAGTTTTTGTTGTTGGCGACAAATGTAAGAAAGACACATGGCACATTCGGGCTCGTTCAAACGATCATGTGTTTATTTGTGTGTTAGATCAAGAAACTCTCACGTTGGGAGGTTATTGACGTGGTGAGAACCATGTCGACAGAGCAGGCGCGCACAGGTGAAGGACCCATGAGCAAATTTGCCAGAGGATCTCGTTTCTCGGTCGCTGAACACCAGGAGCGCTACAAGGAAGAGTGCCAGAGGATCTTTGACCTACAGAACAAGTGAGACTCTCATCTTACACTCTAATAGAAACAGTATTCAGGATCCCGCCCGTGCACATCTTCAATACATTTTCTTGTTGCACCCCAACACAGAGTGTTAGAGTCGACAGAGGTGCTCTCCACAGACACGGACAGCAGTTCAGCTGAGGATAGCGACTTTGAGGAGATGGGTAAGAACATCGAGAACATGCTGCAGAACAAGAAAACCAGCTCCCAGCTTTCTCGCGAGAGGGAGGAGCAAGAGAGAAAGGAGCTGCAAAGGATGCTGATGGGTGAGGAGAGTGATCGGGACAACAAGGGACGCAAGGAGCGGCGCAAAGGCTTGTGTAAGTGTGCATTACTGATAGTAAACAGGTTCTTAATGGCACACTAAAGACACATGTGTTGCTGTGACTGTAATCATGAACTTTATTTCCCTTGACTTTGCAGCCAGTTCCTTGTCCACGAGCTCCCACAAAGACGATGACACATCCTCCGTCACGAGCCTAAACTCCTCAGCCACAGGACGGCGACTCAAGATCTATCGCACCTTCAGGGACGAGGATGGCAAGGAATATGTCCGCTGTGAAACGGTGCGCAAAGCTTCAGTAATCGACGCCTACACCAGGATCAGAACCACCAAGGATGATGAATTCATGTGAGTTCCAGTTATCATACTCATATTCTGATATTGCAGTAATTATTTGTTCCAAGGAAATGTTCCATCAAACTGTTTTATAACCAACCACTACTGAGCAGTGTTTAATTAATATAAAGTAAGCAGTGATAATAATTCACATCTCGGCTGCAACTTTAATAAACTTATGCCAATTAGTTGTGATGTGGCTGTAGGCACCATACATTTAATCTGTACTTTTGAATTTATTCACCTGTTCAACCTTTATTTAAACTGGGAGTACACACATTTACAATATAGTAAACATTATTTAAAGTAGTTACATTTTTACAATAAACTAATCAACTGAAACAAGAACAGCTGAATGTTAAATTAAATTAAATTAAATTAAGAACTGGAATTGCCCAAAGGATAAAAATAGAGATAGATTCAGGTGCACAGTGAGTAAAGTTGGATTCTCCAAGTTCAGTAAAAACACCTGGCACCAGCAGCACAATCTAATCATTTGAAAGTGTTCGGTAAAGGCCTGCATTTAAAAATAGCTATTAGGTAATGAAAGAGTAAAAAAATGACTAAACCTTATGAATAAATAAATAAAGCGTCTAACCAGAAGATCAGCTGCTATACTCCAGAGTGGACCTGAGCTCATTAAGGACAAAGACAGAGACTTCCTATTGTAGGGCCACTTAATTAGGTCCACGCCAACACCACAAATAAACAAGTGAATGTTAAAACAGCTTGTATTGTCAACCTTTGTGACTGCAGACGAAAGTTCGCCCTCTTCGATGAGCAGCACAGAGAAGAGATGAGGAAGGAGCGACGACGCATTCAGGAGCAGCTGAGGAGGCTCAAGAGAAACCAGGAGAAGGACAAGATCAAGGGACCCCCAGAGAAGAAGACCAAGAAGGTCAAAGAGAGACCAGACCTCAAGGTAAAAGTAAGCTTGCTGATTTAGTACTATACTTCTTTCTTTCACCTTTTCCTCACCACCTTCTTAGAACCCAGCTTGATGCAAATCTAAGGCCATTTTGCTTTTTGCATAAATAATAAATTCTTTCATTAATATTATCATATAACACAGGTAGAATATCGTCGTGTTCCTTAATGTTTGCCTCTTTTCCCTAGCTAAAGTGTGGAGCATGTGGGGCCATTGGACACATGAGGACCAACAAATTCTGCCCGCTTTATTATCAAACCAACGCCCCGCCCTCAAACCCAGTAGCCATGACAGAGGAGCAGGAGGAGGAGCTGGAAAAGACTGTCATCCACAATGACAATGAGGAGCTGATCAAGGTGGAAGGCACTAAGATTGTGCTGGGCAAACAGCTCATTGAAAGGTAGAAGAACGTTCTTTTATTCTTACTCTCTTGCCACTGAAAGAATTTTATCAGAGAGTTTTAGTGCATTATCTGTGACAGGTGCCTCTGTCAGTTTCTAACCTATTTTTTCTCCTACAGTGCTGATGAAGTGCGCAGAAAGTCTTTAGTGCTCAAGTTCCCCAAGCAACAGCTGCCACCAAAGAAGAAGAGACGCGTAGGCAGTGCAGTCCATTGTGACTACCTCAATGTAAGCTTTGTTTTACAGCTTGTTCTAACACGTTGTGAAGTCAGACTCCTTTTATCTGATTTTTTTTTTGCACCGTCTTTGATTTTTAATATCAACAGAAACCCCACAAGGCCATCCACCGCAGACGCACGGATCCCATGGTGACCTTGTCTTCTGTGCTAGAAAGCATCATCAATGACATGAGGGATCACCCCAATGTAAGATGTGACAGGCACGCACTTCACACTGTCATACACCGTCTCTCCTGCTCTGCAGTCTCATCCTTACTGCCTCTCCATGCAGACATACCCGTTCCACACGCCAGTCAATGCCAAGGTTGTGAAGGACTATTATAAGATCATCACTCGGCCCATGGACCTGCAGACACTGAGGGAAAATGTACGCAAGCGAATGTATCCGTCGAGGGAGGAGTTCCGTGAAGCAGTGGAGGTTATCGTCAAAAACAGCGCCACCTACAATGGTAAAGTTAAAGGAATATATTTCACAGCTCTGCGAGTTAAGAAACCTTGGCCCTGTGTTGAGATATCTTTTTGTTTTTGTCTCACCAGGGGCAAAACATCCAATAACACAAGTTGCTCAGTCTATGCTGGACCTGTGTGATGCCAAACTGAAAGAGGTGAGTGATTGTTACCAGCAGTGAAGATTTAAGGGGTTTTAATCTTATGCCACATCTTTCCACACTATTGTGAGTTTACCTATTAAATCTGTGTTTGTGCAGAAGGAGGACAGGCTGGTGAGACTAGAGAAAGCCATCAACCCCCTGCTGGATGACGATGATCAGGTGGCCTTCTCCTTCATCCTGGACAACATTGTAACCCAGAAGATGATGGTGGTTCCTGACGTGAGTCGCCTTCTTCTTCTTTCTAACCTCAGTCACTTTAAGAACAAGTGTAGTCAGATAATGACCTGCCCCTCATTCCTCCATCGTTCTGTTCCTTGTAGTCATGGCCGTTTCACCATCCTGTCAACAAGAAGTTTGTGCCCGATTATTATAAGGTGATTGTGAACCCCATGGACCTGGAAAGCATCCGCAAGGTAAGAGGATATGAGATGTCAGTCTGACAGTAAATATCATCATTGAAATTTGGCAGCGTGTTTAGCAACAGTGTGTGTCTTCCCTGGTTTAACAGAACATCTCCAAGCATAAATACCAGAACCGAGATGCGTTCCTCTCAGACATCAGCCTCATCCACACCAACAGCATCAAATACAACGGTAAATGTTTCTATCACTGTTACCATGACAGCATCTCCTAAAAATTCACAGTCTAAAACAGAGCTTTGTTGTTATGTAAAAATGCTGTTGTAACATCATCACTTGTGTGTCTCTGACAGGCTCAGACAGTCCCTACACCAAGACAGCTCTGGAGATTGTCAACGTGTGCAAGCAGACCTTGTCAGAGGTATGTTGAATCTGATCTCATAGTTTGTTCTTTGCACCTCAAGGGGAAGGGTTACGAGGATGAATGAGTATCATCAGGGCTACTACTACTCTTAACGAGAGTGTTTATCAATCTGTCAGTGAAACGGTACTCTTATTGGTTATTTTTTTAAGTGAATGAATTTAAACCGAAATAACATTGCTTTAATATCTCTCTACGTTTCCTTTTCTCTTTCACTCGTCATTTTTAGGTGAAAAGAATTGAATGCAGGACTTTTTATTTGGTTGTATTTTCACTGTGCGGTATTAATAGTTTTAATGAAGAGAAAAAGTTTGAAGTTTTTCCTTCACTGCCAACACCAACATTCAGTTAACGAAAGGGTGAAAATAACCTAAGACAGAGTTTTCCTGCAGCTCCTGAGTTACTAAATCTGCCCTGCATACGTTCTGAATTTCTAAACATTTCAGATTATGCTAGCTAAACAACCAGCTAGCTAATGGTTGCTTTAATTCATGAATTAATTAGCTGCCAAGTTGTTTCCATTGAATCAGTGATTTAATTGGAGATATATATATGGTAATATATTTTGACACATTTCACAAGATTCTCTTTTTTTTTTGCACTTCCACATCTTAGAATGGTTGGAGGACATATGAACTCTTCCCCATTCTAAGTAGTAAAAACACTGTAATGGAATAGCTTATGGTAAATGTTGTATTATAGAACAACCCACTGCTCCCATATTTTTAAGTACCACTATGCGATGGTTCAGATTTCATTCATTATGTGACAGCATATGTTTCCATACTTTCTCATAAACAGTTTTCTAATCAGTGTCAAATTCTCAGCCATTCAAACAATGTCATTTTTATGAGCAAGGAAAGTATTACCCTGTGTTGTAGTTTTTAATTGTTTTTGTGTTTCCAGTATGACGAGCACTTGACACAGTTGGAGAAGGACATTTCTACTGCGAAAGAGGCCGCTCTAGATGCAGCAGACTTGGAGAGTCTGGACCCAATGACCCCTGGGCCTTACACGCCACAGGTAAGAGGCCGTCCTGGGCCAAGTTTTTATTTGCTAGCTGGGCAAATGGTGGTTTTCTGGGCATCCTATTTGCACCACACTGTCAAGAGACATTAGGCTGCCAACTGTTTATAACGAGCCAGACCAAATAGTCTAAGGTTTTCCATGTGCAGTAGCTTCCTTGCCACACCCTGTAGTGCTCCTCCTGCCCTTGTTATTTCTTCACTTGTTCTCTGCACTAACTGTCCTTTCCAAACTTTAATCTCTACAATCTAGTTTCTTCACTGTAGTGTCTTCTTTCTCCCAACCCGTTTTTCTCCTTCGCTCCTGCCCTCTTGTCCTGTCTCCCTGTTTGTGTGTGCCGCTCTGTGTGGTGTTGGCCAGCCTGCTGATCTGTTTGACAGCGGGGCTTCAGGGAGTCTGCCCAGAGAGCCCAGCAGCCTTTTCTCTGAGGGACCTCTAGTGGTTGCTCCAGAGAAGAGAGGGGGGCAGGTATGGAGAGAGACAGAAATAAGGCTTGCAACCTCTCCTCTAACTATCTGCAGAGCATCCAGACTGATCAGGCGATTTTGTTGTTCCTAATGTTTTAGCCTGTGTGGTATACACTTAACATCAGAGTCTGACTTTGGCAAGTGTGACTTTTTATATTCTGCCCCTCAGGGTCGACACAGCAGGAGACCTGGGGAAGAAGAGTCCGATGTGGATATTGAAGGCTTTGAAGAGGAAGATGATGGGAAACCCAAGACCCCTGCTCCTGTAAGAAAGACAGATTTAATGATATGAGGTCACCAATAGCAAACAAATCTATAAAACAGGAAATGTATCCAGCAACTCTGAATTAGTTTAGTTTTAAGTTGTGTGACTGCTGTCGTTAAAAAAAAAGAGGAGAAAAAAAAAGATGGTCTGGTATTAGAAAGTGTGTTTTTAGATATTAAAAGTGACGATTATTTAAGACATTATGTTACTTCTTCATATTTTTCAGTGAGTTTTTACTTACTTTTTCTTTCCTTAACAGCTTTTGGTGTTCTTATTTACCTTCTGTTTGTATGGCCCATGTCTCTAGGCTGAGGATGCTGAAGGAGATCTGGAGGACGATGATGATGAAGAGGACATGTTGCTGCCGCCTCGCAGGCGGATGCATGATCAGGAGGAAGACGAGGATGATGACGAAGAGGAGGGAGACAGTAGAAGATCGAACCGCCCAGCCCAAGCCAGCGTGCTGTATCAGGACCTGCTCATGTCTGACGGAGAGGATGATGCCAGTGAAGAGGAGGGCGACAACCCTTTCTCCTGTAAGTCCGCTGGTAGTGCTGGAGCAGAAATGGAGTACTTTCATTTAAAAATGAATCTTCAGGAACAATTTCTGTCCATCCTACATTCAAAAATTCATAATCTGTGAAAAGGCGTGTTGGAAACACACAGCGTCTACTTAAATGTCTATTCTTAGAGTATTTGCATGGCTTTGCGTTTCTACACACTGTGTAAAATATCCTGATGCGTTGTGTGTTGCTGCAGCCATACAACTGTCAGAGAGTGGCAGCGACTCCGACAGAGAGCTTGATGTGCGACCTGCACCTCCTCGGAGAGCTCAAGACACAGCTCGCATGGGCATGGAGCAGGACGAGAGCATGATGTCGTATGAAGGGGATGTGCCCGATGAGCCACACATGGAAGACAGCAATGTCAGGTACAACAAGCAATCAATACTGTTTTCTAATACAATACTCAAGAATGTAGATGATTTCTGTCTCATCAGAAAGTCACACGCAGGTATCTAAAAAATTGGCATTTATATTTAGCTTTCATCACTTAAAAATAGTGATCAGTCAGTATTAGTGGTGCAAATATCTAACAGTTATCTTAACCATTAGTTGGCATCAATCAGTAACTGAATAATCATTAGTGTGAGTCATACACAGTGAGCATTATTCTGATGATGGGGTTAATTTTTTAATTTTCTTTCTGACTTTTCCTACTTCTCTGTCTCAGCTACGGCAGCTATGAGGAGACAGAGAGTCGCAGTCAGCTGCCACCATCTAGCATGGGAAACGGAGAAGAATACGGCATCAGCGAGGAGGAGGAGGAAGATGAAGAAGATGAAGCGCGAAGGAGAGGCCCTGCTGTGCTCTCCCAGGTCCAGCTCAGCGAAGACGAGGAAAGCGAAGAGTTCAGATCAATTGGGGGAGACAGCGACATGGACTCCGACAATTAGGCAAATTTCCTTTTTTTTTATGCGCAGTATTATGAAGACATTTGTAATCCCAGTTTTAAAACTGAGAAAATGCGATTTTTCAGGTAAATATGTACATTGTTCTCACTTTGTAAATGATGGTTAATGTTTATAGCATCCTGCTGTTGCTCTGTTGTACCTTTTGCAGTACAATCAGCACATTGTAAATTTCTGTTTGCTTTTTATATGTTCAATTAATACTGTGTACCATGATGTATCTTAACACAGAAGTGTGTATTTGCTTGTTTTGTACTGTTTTAACTCAATACTCTGCAATCAGAAAAATATTTCATCACCTGTGTTTCTACCCCATTCTGAATAAATATACAGAAGACAAGGAAACAGCAAATCATGACTACAAACAAAAACTAATTAGCATTTCTTCTTCTACTCTTTGAAGTGACAGAATTCTCATCTGTACTAAATGACTGTTTTCTCATACTGTTCCAGTTAGGAGTAGATCAGAGGAATTCAGGTCTGCAGTTCACCTTCTGTTTTGACAGATTAATATTTCCTCTTATGAAGGGAAGAATCAGGAAAGCCAACTACAGACACTGTATCTTTCTTTCTTGTTTAGATTATTACAATTTTTTGAAATCTAGTGTCTGTTTCTTTGTTCATTCTGCTTCCTCGCACTGTAATGAAGGACATACAACACCAGTGACAGGCTATGGTTACTTATAACTGAACATGCAATGGATGCATATTATGTCGGTTACAAAAGAAATAACTGAGGTGTAGAATGAAAGATTTCATTATTTGTGCTCATTGGTTGAAAATCACTGCGTATATTTTGAAATGCAATCAAAGTAAGTGTTTAGTTAAAGGATGCTGATTGAGGTTAGTTTTTTTTATTTTATCAGGTGTTAGTCAGTATAAAGAGTTACAGTTCTGTATCTGTTTCTTTTGTGTTGTGGTTTCCCTCACTCACTTTTAGGTATCAAATCTTTAAATCTTGTGTTTATGGAGAGTTCATGTGTCTGTGGTTCAGTCACAGTGAAGCATGTTCATAAACACGGTGAACAGCAGAGGGTACTCCAACACCAAACCGTCACTTTCAGCAAACAAACTATTGAATGTCTTTGTTCACAAAGTCTGAACTGACTCGAGCGTTTCCTCACCAGGTTGCCATGATAAACATTTGCACAGCGACTTTGTTCTCTATTATCTGTGCCGTTGCTAGTAGATGTCAACGGCTCCTATTCAAGCACAAGGAGCAAACAAGAGATCAAAGAAAAGTGAACAGGAACTGACTTTTAATAGGTTGGTTATTAATGAAAGAAAGGTTGAGAGCCACAGCAGTGTAAACAGCACTGCAGGTGACATGTAGGAACACAGTGGAAGAAGTTCAGCTTCTCTGAGAGTTGCAACATCTAGACTTGGGCTTTATAATCCCCTCATTTGGTGAGTCAAGGATTATTAGATGAACTAAATCATGTCAGCACAAAAACATCAGCAAAATGTAGCCACCACTGAAGTAGTGGAAATCATTGAATAACTTCTATGAAAGAGTCACACCGAACCCACAGGTCTGTTTCCTGTAATGTCGCTTCATTTTATGCAGACTTCACCTATTTAGCTTCTCTAACATGACGGCAAACTGCACGCTTCCTGTTGCTACAGCTCTGCAGAAAGCGGCTCGTTCTGTAGTCGCCCACATTAACTTGAAGTTTGACGGCACTTCCGCATTCAAATCAGCCATAAAATCTATTTGAATCACTTCCTGTTCAAGTGTTAACAGTTAATTTAGCTCATGCAGCTTGCATCGCAGCAAAACCGCTCAGATGGGTGAATTTATCAGCATTATCCTCACATTTCTACAATTATGTAACGTCACTGAATTTCTACAACAGTTCACATGATTTGGGCTTTTAAAACAACACAACATGGGGGTTTTTGTTGCTCCTGTCATGCTTTGCTCACAATAATAATTGATGAGATTTATATAGTGCTTTTCTTACTCAAGGAGTAACTCAAACACTATCAATTATTCATTCACACACATTCATTCCAGTGGTGGTAAGCTATGAGTGTAGCCACAACTGCCCTGGGGCAGACTGACAGAGGTGTGGCTGCCATTCTGCGCCCACGGCTCGTCCGACCACCACCTGGAACAATCCATTCATGCGCATTTACATCAGGCAAGATGGGTCAAGTGTCTTGCTCAAGGACACCACGACCATGACACAGGCTATAGGGCGGAATCAAACCGCCGCCCTTCCCATCATTGACCGACTCACTCTCCCACCTGAGCCACAGCCGCAGCACATGATGTGCACATTCTTGCATTCCTACCTACTGGTTGTTTGAGGGGAAAGTCACTCAGCATGAAGAGTTCATACAGACACAGCACAGAGCAGCATACAACAGCATGAGGGATTCTTATACAAGCACGAATTAGTTTACAATCTACAGCTATTTCTGTTAATATGCAGGTTTGTCGACCATGTGAACAAATTATTACAAGGTGTTTATGTTGCAATTCTGCTTCTGCGTCTTTCACCGCCGAATGGATGGTACGTTTCTGGCCCAAGCTGTACTGGTCGGCCTCTCAGGTGAGGCAAAAACCCGTCCGCGAACAGACAGGTATCCCTTAGCAGGGTGAGGGATCCTGCAGGGGCTCAGAGACTGAGACCTCTGCAGTTTCTTCATGGCTGCCGACCGCACCGATGAGTCTTTCATCGAGCGCAAGTTATTGGAGTTCAGAAGTGCAGGAGAAAGTGATGTAGACCAGTAGCTTGACCCCATTCTGGTAGATGATGCACCTGTAAAACAGAGAATGTTTCTTTATACTGATCAAATTCAGTTGAAGACACAGAGAGATGACATGTAAATCTGAAGTCTGTTGTGTGAGAGAGCAGATCCAAACCTGATGGAGGGTGAGTGATTTGGTCAGCAGGTTGGCAGTCGTCTGTATCCATGCTTCTGCTGTTCCTGACAGCCTGCAGGGAGCGGAGGCTGGTCTGCAGAGGTGACCTTGTCCTGCCTGGTGATGCTGCAAAAAAAGGTGCAATAGGTAAAATTCCAGTGCACGTCTATCTATTGTCTGTCGATGAGCTGCACATTCACAAAGATCCATCTCAAAAGGAATCTGGAAAAGTATTAACTTTACCCTTATGAATAACATCTATATCTAACATACTTAGGAATGCACGATATATTGTCGACCAAAATGGTATGAGTGGTTTTTCCCATATATCGGTATCAGTCCGATGAACAAATTTAACCGATGTGAAAAACAGATGATTGTCTAACATCAGCGCCTTCGTCTCTACATTTGATATTGCTGCTATTTCACGGATGTTTTTACTTAAATGCTCCTGGACTTGAACGTTAAATATGTTTAAATATGTTTTACTTTTGTACACAGCAGACTATGTGGTCTAATTTGCTATTATTGGCTTCTCTTGAATAGTTTTCATGTTCTCAAAGTGCTTCTTACAGTCATTTTTCGGTGTGAACAAAAATTTAATATCGACACAATATCAGTTATCGGCGATATCAGAAATCTTAATATCGGTAGCCAGAAATTTTAATACCATGCATCACTAAACATAGCATTAACATTTCTTAAAAATATTCACTAATTGGATTATTTTGCTTTATTGTATTGTTCTTTTACTTTCCTCATTGTCTACTTAAAAAACAAGAAGCACTGAAGAACATAAACACCTCTCTTCTTTGAAAAGTGATGAGATTATAACTCAAAGACAAACAGTTCTGATCCTCCACAGAATTGTCCAAAGTGCACAGTCTGTGTTTAAGGAACTTACTGAGATCTCACCACCATGCAAAAGATCTCAGAGTTCCTTTAATCACACAAGAAAACTTATAATCATCACCAGCGGATACTCTGTGTACCTTGATTCTGAGCCAGTTTAAGCAGCTTGAATTGGGTGACTTGCTGGTGAAGTCTGGCCAGTCTGGGACTTTGGCAGCCCTGCTTAGCAACTGATGCTGGTGACTGGAAAGGGGAAGAGCAGCGTGACGGTACACCAGTCTGCCAACTGGGGGATGATGAAGCCTCAGTTCTATTTCCTGGGGTAAAGTCATCAGTATTTTTTTGAGCTGTGGAGTTAAAACAGGATGAGAACATCACTGGAGACTCGGTGCTCCTCTTTGGTGAAGCAGCGGCAGGCATGGAAACATAGTCCTGTCGTAAACCTGAAAAACAACATGGACCAAAGTTATTATTGCATTCCAAAGTTCACTTGCTGTACAGTGTACACTAAATATTAAAAAAAAATGCTCTTCTGTACTCACTGGCTTCCTGTATTCGGGCCATAATGTGGACGTCTGTGATGTCCTGTAGTCTGTAGCTTGTGGTTATGGAGTCATGGGGAATGTTCACCCCATTGTGATCTGTGCACATTGATAAGAGCAACACGTGCTACTAAATATAAGATATTAAAGACGGACAAACATAGGCAGTTTAAAGCACTACATTTGTTGTTGTTCAGGTTCTATTTTTTTCAGAATAATGGATACAACATGAAAGTGGCAAGTATCAGCTTTAATTTGAGTAGCTTTGTGTCATTATGAACTGTGTGGAAGTCATTTTTAATACAGAGTGTCCAAGGTTTAGGAGACAGAAAGTAATTAGATAGGTACACAAGTCAAACTAAATTGCATAATTTAATATTCATTTAATGTAATCAATGTCTGCCTGAAGTCACATAACCATCATACTGCAAGTTTTACATCTTCCTGGTTCCTTCTCTGCAGCAACCTTCAGCTTTTGCTTGTTGTGTTTTGTCAGCTCGGTCTTCCAACAGTGAAACGCATCTCAGTCAGATCGAGATCAGGTGATTTGACTCAGCAGTTGAAGATATTTTTCAGCTCTTTGCCCTAGAAAGCTCTGTTTCGCTGTTTTGGCTCCTGTTCAGCATTGTCATCTTGTTGAATGATTAACTGTTATCCAGTAAAATCCCCAATAAATGTCAGTTTTTCAGTTCAATAACCATGTTTAGCAGATGAGCTGGTCCTGGTTTTCGCCACACTTTCATCTTCTCATCAACATAGAGGTTGATTTTTGTTTCCTCCGTCACAACTCTGCTGGTTTCTCTTTGTACGTTGCTGTAAACTGTAACATGGCCTTTCGGGTTTCTGAGGCTCATCTGTGGTTTGCATTATGTAACCAATCCTCTGATGTTGTGCTCATGAAGTCTCCTCTTCAGCGTTTAAAAGAAACACGTTACCCTACATTGCGGAGACTTTGATTTCCTGTTTGCATCTGTTTTTTGTTTTTTGTTTTTTTTTAAATTAAGTACTCAACAATTTCTTTTCTTGTAACTAAATTTGATCTTTGGTAGATAGGCTTATGTCCTCTGCATGAACACTGACATGACACAGCTGTCTGAGACACATTTAGTAGCTGACATAAGTGATGTAAACCACAAATTGAAGCTAAAACTTTCATGCAGTATCCACCAGGGCCAGACAAACAAAAACATATTTAATTGTCCAAACAGTTATGGGCTGGACTGAAAAGAATTTGCCCTCTACGTGTTGATTCATGTTTTTCTTTAATTAATCAGGGTTTAAGAGCTGTATCTCAGAGTGATGTGTGTAAAAAGGAGTTCTTGAGGATCTCATTACCTAAAGTGTCAGAGGTGTTGTGTGTTGTGCTGACAGATGAGGAGCCTTCAGAGACACTAGCAGCATGAGGTGAAACCGCAGGACGTCTGTAGAAGGAATGGCTTGATCCTGACGATACAAAGAGCAGGAATATAAACCCCATCGTACTGAAGTGTTATCTTCAAGAATATTTGCCGGCTAATGAGTGAGTCTGTGCAGCTTGCTTACTTTGATCCAGCACATTTATGAGTACACGACACGCCGCCTCCATCTCAGGACTGGGGTTATCGAGGACGTGTCGACACCATCTCAGAGCAGACTCCTTTTTCTCCACTATCGACTGCTTCTTTGGAGACTCATATAACCTGTGAGGAAGGAGGCACGTCTGACTTCTAATGTCAAATACTGGTTGACTGAGAGGGTAACTTGAACCACACAGATTATCATACACTTTGGTGCATTTATCAGTGCTCTTTATGCAAGTAAGATAAGAAACAGGTCAGAAAAATAAATGCTTCTACACTACAAGCCCCACAACAACAGAGTATTACTGAAGGCACCTACCAGCTCTCTTCATCTTGCACATCATCCTCTATATCCAGGATCTCTACCAAATCCAAAGCAGACTGTTCCTCCTGTGTGTCCTCACGTTCCATGAGGTCTTTTTCACCTCTAAAGCTGTACAACATCCTGTCTGTAGCGCAACAGGGTGAGGGTGAACTACACCCAGCCTTCAGATTGTCCAGTCTTATTCTAGCATCCATGGCAAACGAGCGACTGTTACAAGTCTTGAATCTTGCTGGTTCAGTATCCGTCCAGATGTTGCCGTATGCATCTGAACTGCCCTCCAGCTGCACACAGCTGCTATTCAACTCACTGCAGAGAACATGATGGTTGCCACTCGTATCAAACTCCGCTGGTGGCTGATGGCAAAAATAACCGCTCCAGTCGCTCGTCGCTTGGTCTTGGAGTTCCATTATCTTGGTTAAAATCCTCAAACTTGAAGTTCTCGTCCAGTTTTGCTTTATTCCATCTCATTCCTCCGTGACTAGGAATCTGCAGTAGCTGTTGCCAAACCAGAATCTGACCAAATTCGACTGATTTTAAACCAAAGCGATGGTCATTTTGCTCGTCACATGTAAGCAACTGTAGCTTCACCATACTATCTATTGACCCAGATTTGTTGAGTAGGGCTGTTAAGTATAGACACTCAACAGATTGGATGGATTTAGAGAAGACTCATGAGCTTATGTGGATTAAAGAGTGCACGAGTTGCTGCGAAGGAATAAAAAGAGCCACTCAACATCACACCATCAACACTAACAAGGACAATATCTGTAGCCTAGTGAAGGTATTATAAACATTTGTGGGCTTTTCTGCTGTTTAACCATCAACGAGTGTTAACCAGTAGATGTTTCCTCCCCTATATGGTGATCACTAACATATATATGTCGTATGCGACGCTACTAGTTTTCTTTGGTTCTCAAACATAAGTGCTACTGCTGAATGTTTGTGGTTGGCTCTTTTTCGAACGTACCCGACTCATTCATCACATTTGAGGAAGTTGTGCAGAGCAGTGTGGTCAGATACTCTCTCTCTCCTGCACACAGAGGCAGATTAACACCAAGATTTACAGCTTCTCTGTCAGACATGCGAAACATAAAACTCTCCCACTTTCTGGCCCAAACTCAAGAGACAAAGTGCTGCTTTTTTTTTTTTTTTTTTAAACATCAGCTGTCAGTTTACAGGCCCTGCGACAGACTGACGACCTGTCCAGGATGTTCCCTGCCTTCACCCTGAGTCAGCTACAGCCCCCTCATGACCCTACAGACCATAAGCAGTGTAGCGATAATAGATGGACGGATGACAGCTACAGATACATAGAATATTTCTGTAAATTGCTCACCAAAAAGAGGCTAGACTACTGTAAAGAAAAAGTTGCACGTTTAATAGATCGGCACTAATATGTTTAATTTAGAATTTACACTTCCACAATATTAAAACCACCTGCTTAATATCTTATGAATTTAAGGCCCCTCCTGGTGTCAAAAAAACCCCACTGGGGCACCAGGATGTTGGCAGTGGGTTCTTTAGGTTCGTGACTTGCAGTGTGGGCATCCATGGATCAGGCTTCTTCAAACAGCTAGATCAGGATCTGGGAGCAGTCCTGGTGAAACCCTTCTTCTTGGTCATGCTCCTCAAGATGTTCCTGATCAGTTTCGAGGTGTGGCAGGATGCATTGTCCTACTGAAGAAGGCCATCACTGCTGGAGGAGGCTGTTGTCTGGAAAGGTGTTGCGACAGTGTTAAGTGGGTGGTGTGTATCAAGGTAATATCCACATGAATGCCAGGATCAAAGGCTTCCCAGCAAAAGAAGGCATTGTGACGAATTGATCAATGTCATTCACTTCATCTGTCAGTGGTTCTAATGTCAAGGCTGCAAAGTCTACATGCACAAAGTTTATCAAACCACAAAATCACAAACGTATTAGTCCACTTAAAAAGTAGGTGTTTTTTTTTTTTAAAAGTAACTCTACCCTGTGTTAGACTCTGAACAAAAGGGCAAAACGTGCTGCCAAGTGCTGAAGGTGTTGAAAGGAAAAAAGTGTGCTGAGTCTCAGAGCACATCTGGGTGTGGTTCCATACAGTTTGTGGTGTTTAGGTGTGAAAAGAGCATGTTGCAGTGGAGGACCCCCAAAAAGGTGTTGTTAGTCAGGAAATAGTTCCAGAAATAGGCCGCACTTCTTGTCTGAATTAAACAATCAAGAAGTAGCCAGTGAGCTCTGGAGGTCAATAACAGGTACAGTTTAGAATTCTGAGCACAGCCAGACTAGCCTCCTTCCAGACTTTACACTAAGTTTATTATTTCCTGACTCCTGCAGACTGCTGATCTGAAGGCGCCCTGTGAAAGTCGTTTACTGCCTCTTTACAGCCCATTCAATAATTAGAATAAACTAATGAAAATAAAATAAAAATGAACTAGCACTGGTAGGACATTCAATCATTGTCACAGTCAGAGTGGTTCCATGAATGACAAGAACACGAGGGGAAAGATGAAACATCATGCAGTACCACTTTTAGCCACATCAAGAAGTCAATAGGCTGGTGGCGCTGTTTCATCATCATCATGAATGTACTTTTTTAAAAACATCCTCCAAACTTGAACCTAAACCAGCATGTAGAAGTGTTTCTGCTGGTGCTGTACGACTTTGGTAACATGTTACTGTATATTCAAATTGTAAAACTCCTCTCCTTTGCGCAGAAAGGGCAGCTGAAACACTGAGCACTTAAATCTAAACAATAATATCAATGTCATTTGCAATATTCAGTTCAATGTGTTATATTTCAGTTTCATGGGCAATGTTTTATTTCATGTCCAAAATTCCAGTATTATATTTGATATTTCAATATCATATGCAAGTTTGT
>NW_007578762.1:208630-214576 GCF_000690725.1 Stegastes partitus
TCTTATCTTCATTGGATAATTACACAAGTAATTTGGCAGCATTCTTCTGATAAAGTTCAACCGGTTGACCTGCTGAACATCCTTGGGATAAAACAACTCCTCCTCCTCCGGCTCAGAGCTGCACCTGCGCCCTTCACCTCACCACCCACCGGCCGCCTCCTCACTGTCTCTGCTCAGCCCTCCGTCCGACCTCACTTCTTCTGCCGCCACCAAAACTACAGCAAAATGACACACTTTCAACCACTTTCTCCTGTTTAAAATGCGGATTAACGAGCGAAAAACCAGCCAGTGAACCACGGCCTCTGTCGGGGGAGGAAATGCAGCTCGAAGGTGGCAAAGCAGCCCCCGAGAGCCCCGCTGGAGGAAGTAGCGCCGCCGCCGCCGCCGCGCAGGTAAGAGCGGAGCTTTGTTATCCTCACCGCTGAGTCCACATCAAACAGTGATGGTTTAAGAGGCAGATTAACTTTTAGAAACAGCCTGGAAGTACGTTAGGAGGCATTTACGTTCAATTACCGGGGTTCTCCGAGGTATTGTGGGTCAAATTAAAAGTGTTTTTGTGAAGCGGTCCAACCTGTCCGTCCACATTGCTGCAGCTCAGCCAGCGCGGAACAGACGCTCCGTAGCCTGCAGCGGTGGAGCCGGGCCTCTGCTCTGCTCTGCTCACTGCACAGATGTGTGTACACAAAGTTTTCTCAACGTACAGATTACGGTTTAACTTTATGATACACTTTGCATGATCAGGAAAGTGAACATAGTTGTTGTTTTCCTGTAACTTGTAGCTCTGTGACCCCCTTTCTCATGTTTTGTTACTTCAGTAACACTGTATGCACTTATTGTCTTCTTATATTTCTCTTTTCAGTCATAGGAAGTTGTCAGGTCACACTTTTAGAGCAAAATATCAACGTATTATCAAGTTCCAGCTTCTCAACTGTTTGGATTTTATTCATTTTATTTTATTTTTAACAAGTGTGGGGATCTTTTTAAATCTTAATGGAGATCTTTTCTGACTGAATATAAATTTTAATTATGAATTCTTTAATCAAGGAGATAAAAAGTAATCTACTGAATCAATATAGTAAATAACTGCTCCTTCTCACAGTGTTGTAGCTGATAATGATAATAATAAACCTTTCCAGGTTTCCTCTATGGTTTGATTGAAATGTTTTTTTCAGGACCAATACTGATTATTGGTAATAAAGGAGACTGATAACCGATATTTGGACCTGATATACATTTGCATTACAAATTACAATCCCACTTTCAACACACACTCCCAAACAAGACTTTGTTAAAACTAAACTGCTTCTTTATGTTTTCATATGTTTAATTAAAAGACAAAATTCTGACCTTTAACACTGAGAGTTGTTTCTTATGACGTCTGACCAATCAGATAGCGCTGCTTGAAACCACAGAGTGAAGACAGATAGAGACAGGAAGCTGTATCAAAGACAAAGTAGTGCATGCTTTTTTTTTTTATTTATTGGGAATCATCTAAAAAAAATAAAACAATACTGATAATCATAAAAATACTAAATATTGGATTCAGTACTTGGCCATGCTGATTAACCCCTTGTTTCCTCTTTTCACACTGTGTGTTTTAGACACGGTAATCTGCTTCCTGATAGTTGTCACATCAACGCATTTACATTGTGTACTTCAACGTCCTACGTCATATTTGAGAGCCGTGTTTACATATTGAAATACAGTAGAGTCCCCGGGTGTAGAACCAGATGGCAGTAAGTGTGTCATAGTATAATTAAAATTTGACACATAAGTTTAGTGAAACTATGGACATGAGACAAACAAAAATAATGACAGTAGCAGCATGTAAAGCAGAAGCTCCGCTGTTATCTTCACTGGACTTCCTGCCTGTGAATTGGCATTAGAAATAGTTCCTCTCTTGTTCAGAGAAAGGTGACCTGCAGGAAGGAAGAGGAAGAAATAGCTGGTGGTTTTAAATACCTGAGAACCTCTGTCTAAAAGCAAAACCTTACCCTTAGTTTGTGTATATCTACAGTACCTCTAAAGTGTACCCAGCAAATACTCTGTGTTCTAACTGGCATAGTACCTAAACAATAATCAGTTATTAAAGCTGTCTTTTGTTAATATTCTCGACTAGTTGTTTTTGCACTGTTCAATGTAATGCACTTCTACCAGCTTTATCAGATCCATTCTAGATTTGTACTGATATGTGTATCTGTGTAAATTAACAATGTCGTTTCATGTTTTTCAGAATTCAGTACATGTGAACGGACATACTGTCACTCAAAATGGTCACAACCCAGCAGCTACACCGTCACCACAACCACAGGTTGAATCTGGAGCCCAGAGTCCTGTACCCGCCACGACCCTCCCGAGGGAGCAGTGGGGTGGAAAGTATGAGTTCCTGCTCTCCTGCATCGGGTACTGCGTGGGACTGGGGAACGTGTGGCGGTTCCCATATCTTTGTTACCGCAACGGAGGAGGTGAGCGGTCTTCTAGCGTGCTCGTTGCCCTCTGAAGCCTTAAATGCTTTTGATGCCTGGGTGTATGTCTGTAAGGATTTGTCACACCCATTTGGGCACGAGGCACTCTTTGCCCTGCCTTTGGGTGTGCGCTGTCCTCCTGATCATGCCGGCTTATTTTGCACAGTCATAGCACAGCTCTCCGTGGAGGCCTCTGGGACTGGGAGCTGGAACACAAAGCATTTCCTAATCCTCGAAGTAGAGACAGTGTTTTCCCTTGATTACACACCAGACATGCAGTCTGCGTTTGTATCCCGGCTTTATGTTCTATCCATTTTCTTCCTGAAATGAAAACATGTCATAACGTGACTAACAGTAAAGCTGAATAACATCATCTGTGAAGCTGCCCTCTAGAAAGCAGCTGTATGAGTTAACCTGCCTCTGCAGGTTGTCTACATGTCATTGCAGTGGATGTCTCCCCTCCTGCACCACCATTCCTAAAGCTGGCATGTTTCTGATCTTCACAGGTGTGTTCCTCATCCCATACTTCATCATGCTCTTTGTTACGGGTGTTCCACTCTTCCTCATGGAGCTGAGTTTAGGCCAGTATGGAGCAGCTGGCCCCATCACTGTGTGGAAATGCTGCCCTCTGCTCAAAGGTAATGACCTCCTGTATCATGCTGTTTAAGTCCAGTAATGACACACTTGCATAAACTGTAATTCAGTGACATGACTGTGGTAATGTTTAGAGATAACTGTGACAGCCGGTGACTTACGCCACGCTTACACATAGCTGGGTATTAACAAAAACGGATCTACGTTTTCAGAAATACCATTGTTCACACCAGATCGTTTTCAAAAAAATCTTCGTTTACATAAACCCGCATAAACACATCGTTAAGAGCTGCTATGAGCATGCCTAAACCTACAGGGGGCAGTGTAATGAGAAGCATAAAGCCATGCTAGCCAATCAGAATCCTGGAAAAAAACACAATGACCTAATTACTTTCTATTGACCGACAGAGAAGTGGAGCTACTCCTAAATGTTACTGTCTGTAAATGCGAACAGGCCACAAACATTTGCACAAACGTAATAACACTGGTTTAACAGCATCCATTTCTATCATAGTAGCCAAACTGTAAACACTGGTCACACACATATGACGCTGATTTTGTCGCATACTATGACGTCAAACTCCATCTCCTCCTGTCTACATGCAAAAGTGAAGACAGAGTTTTTCCAAATCTCCACTTTGGCCGACTTTTCAGATATGAACGTTTTCAGTGACTTGTAGCTTCGTTTACATGTAAACCCAAAGGCCCATTGAACTCCCACCGTTTTTGCTACGTGTAAACAGGGCCTTAAAGCTAGGATATACAGGATTGTAGAAACATCAAGAGGAAGCACGAGAGTATCCAGCTGAAAAACAAACACCCCAAAGCCACTCCCCCAATGGGCACAAACACACCCATTCAGAGCCAACAAAAATTAACATACAATGAATGCCATCAAACGACACTTGTTTGCAGCCTGGCTAGAATGCAAACAAGGGACAAACATAAACACAGATAAAGTAAGCATGCCCTAATGACACCAGAGGAGGCTGGAGATCACAAAGAGCACTGAAAGAAGCACAAACACAAATGGACAGTGGATGATGTTGTAGGCTTTGGTGAAACTGTAAAATGTGGGTGTCATTGTGGTATCTGGCTCTAGCCTTGCTGCCTGGAGTTGTACAAGACTCCATTGACGAGCAATTAGTGCACAGGCAGAGTGTGTGCCGGTCAACCATCAAGTTATGCCATGCAGACAGAATGCAATGATTGTCCAGGCCGTTTACAGGCCCATGACAGGCACAGACAGCAGGTTTCTTCCCTTTTTATTATGAGAGCATTTGATTTATTGGTTGTTGCCAGGATGTGAAAGGATTTCTCACAAACAGAACAAAGGACAACTCCTGGGATACATTACCTACTCTAAATTTACTGATGCGTCATTCTAATTAGGTAGACAGTGTTAAACAGTATAAAAAGGTCCCATCACAGTTCTGTGTTAATTCTCTTGAGCATCCACTTTAAACCACACGTAAGGATCTGTGAGAGCGGCAAGTTGACCTAAAAATGCCTGTGCCACCAGTCGGTCCACATTATGCAGCCGAGCCTCGGAAAATAACTGGCTGCTGACTCACGTCAGCTCTCCACGTCACTACTATACGTCATGTGGCTAACCCTAAAGATTCCTGGCAGCTCTGGAAGTCAGCGGCTAAATATAAACATCTGATAAGGACACCTGCAGCAACGCCTTGATGGAGGAAGTTTGTTATGTAAGGACAGTTTGTGTCTTTAAGTGGAAACAGCAGCAGCGACTGAACTGGTTGAAAGAGAACTGAACTGGAATTCTTTCTAACAGTACTAAAGGAAGTGAATAGTTTTTGGTTGACAAGCCCGATACTGAGTGTCTGAAACGATACAGTCAATGTTCATTAAATGTATGTATTTCCTGTTTCTGCAAGTACAACTACCACTTACTGTAAGGACACAGCTCCCTGTAAACTTGATATCTTTTACCATATGCCTCACAGTGTGCATCCTCACGCCCTCTCGTTTGTCTTTTTGTGTAGGTATTGGCATTGGGATGCTCTGTGTGTCCACGTTGGTGTGTCTCTACTATAACGTCATCATAGCGTGGACCTTTTACTACCTGGGCAGCTCGTTCCAGAGCCCCCTGCCCTGGTCATGTGACGCTGTGGCCAACGTAGCTCTCTGTAGTAACAGGACCACCGGCAACAGCTCCACTGATAAAACCCTCAGCCCCACGGAGTTCTTCTGGAAGTAAGTGGTTTGTTTGTACTAAAAATGAAGCTCACATTACACAGACTACTGGGAAAAATGACTTAAGTAGTTGAATTACTTTCATTAAACTGAAAAAGCTCTTTATACTTGTACATCTTCATGCAAAATAGTGTTTTTTTTAATAGAAAAGTGTTATTTTTCAAGACAAATACGTTTGTCTTCGTGCCGCACACAAAACCTTGTTCGAATGCTTGAAAAATACAATGACTGAGCATTCCAAACTTGCAAAACAGTTTTTCAGATAATTTGATAAAGAATTTCATGGCAGCAACTTATATGATGAAATATCATCCATTGTAGTGTGTGACATTTACACAATACATGAGACTTTACTTTTTATAAATATATTATTGTGATGTTTTGGAACAACAGCAGTCAGACGAAACTCTACACTTATCTTGGAGCAGACAGCAGCGACTACCACAGTCTGTGTTTTGATTACAAACAGCAACATGCTCGTGACGTTTTATAACCTCTCAGAATAAATGGATAAAAAAAAGGATAAGCCTTTGTGATATGAAGCTGTATGGCTGGTAATACATTAGAATTTGTATCATACAGTGTGCAATCGAAATGCTTACAGCAACTCTTAAGCGATAAAGATGCGTTATAACACAAATAAATATACTATTATTGTAGACATCATGAT